>NC_045428.1:610097401-610297234 GCF_902635505.1 Sarcophilus harrisii
TCACCCCTCTTTACAGATCAGGAAACTGAGGCAGACGGGCCAAGTTCCCCGTGAGGGTCGGCGCCGGCTCTCTGACCCCTCGGTCGCCTTTTGCTGCCTGGAAGTGGCCAGATGTCCGGTCTCAGGGGGAAGGCGCCGGATGCTCGGGGATCACAAAAGCTTCCCGGTGTCGCTGGAGCCGAGTCCTGAAGGAAGCCGAGGAGTCTTCCCTTTTCTGGGACATTCCAAATTTCATGAAATGTTCCCGTCAACTGAGCAGGAGAGCAGCCGGACCTTTCCCAGGCTCTTCTCTTCCCTCCCCAGACTTTTAACCAAAGCTTCAGTGATTGTGGAGGGGATCGGGGAGGAACGGAGGAGTCCCGGGCCTGGAGCCAGGGAGATCCCGATTTGAATTCGGGCTCAGACACTCGCTCGCTATGGGGTCCTGGGCACGGCACCTCTCCACTGGGCGCCTCCGTTTCCTCAACCGTCAAACAAAAATGAGCCCCTGCCCCCGGGGGTGGTGAGCGTTCTGCAGAGGGGACGCACCCTGTCTCCATACGTGCCTGTGGGTGCGCAAAGGGCGGTAGGAAAGACTGCTCCGGGGCTGCCCCCCCACGGCAAGGGCTTCCTAGGGCTGTGGGGTCCCTGCCGGCTCTCCGTCCTATCAGAGAAGGCAAAGAGCAGGAACTTTCCACTGACTCCCTCAGCCAGTGGCTCAGTTCCCTTCAGGACCAGCTCCCGGGGAGCTGGGAGAACCAGTACCGGGGCACACGTGTGTACATAACCGAGTCCGGTATCTCTAAGCGTGTTCTCGGGGCACCGAGGGGCGCTGCCCATGGTCCTGCAGAGCCCCAGGGCTGGGGGCGGCTCCCAGGCACCCTGGGTCTCCTTATTCAGGCTGTTGCTAGCGAGGACCCTGGCCATTCAGGCACCAGGACTGAGGGAGGAGTGATTTCTAAGGCCCCTGGCTCCCGGGCAGGCTTCTCACACCTACTCCCCTCCTCCTCCTCCTCTCGGACCCGGGCACCGGCCTCCGCTCCTCCAGCCCCCAACGCTGCCTCTCCAATGGCTTCTGGCCGTGTCCTCCGGCTTCCTTCCCATCTCAGCCCCAGCCCGGCTTCTCCCGGCCCCAGCCCGGCTTCTCCCGGCCCCAGCCCGGCTTCTCCCGGCCCCAGCCCGCTGCCGCCGCCCAGGTCCCCGGGCACACTGCGGAGAGCTCGCGGGGACGGGCTGCGGCCATGGCGTTAGGGCAGAGGGGCTTCTCCCCAGGGAAGGCTGGAACAGGGACCGCCGGAGGAGAGCCAGGAGCCACCGTGGGGCAGGAAGGCCCCGGGAGGGCGGGTCTGCTCCCCTGGCGGGACAAGAGCCTCCAGACAAGGCGGCTCCAAGGGGGAGCCCGGCCAGGAAGGCAAGAGGAGGGGAGAAGGGGGCGTGTCTGTGCTCTGTGTGTGTTATATGTCTCTGTGTGTGTGTCCCGTGCGAGTGTTGGGGCGGGCCGTTCCCAGCACAGGCCGGGAGGGGGCGTCACTCCCGTCCCCGCTTTCACCCCCACTTGTATAAAACGCCCCGGAATCGGCCCCGCAATCCTCCGGGCCCAGGGCCCACTCACCTGGGGCGGGGGGCGGCGCCTCCCAGGGGCCATGGCTGCGGGGCTGAGCGGGAGCAGGACTCGGGGCCGCTTCTCTCCTTCGGGAGCAGGAGGCCGGCCTGGGGGGATTTACAGGGCGTGAGACGCCCCCAGCATTACAGAACCCCCTTTTCCCCCGTGGGAGAGGGGGGGAGAGACTCCCACCAGCTGCAGGAGGGCGGCAGCAGGGGGCTCTGAACGGGAGACTTCTTCCTTCCCTCTCCCTGATTCCTACCTGCCCCTCCCCCAGATCCCGGAGGCAGAGGGGGCTTGGGGACCCTAGACGGGAGGGGAGCCTCGAGGGCCCCCGAGTGGGAGCGCCCCCTCCCGGCGGTCCCCTTTCCGCTCGGCCCACACAGGAGCCGGACTGCACTGACAGCTCGGTCCAAAGGGGGGAGGGTGGGGGAGGGGCTCTGGGATGGCGCGGCCAGGAGTGACGGCCCGGGGCTGGGGACACAGTCCTGTCCGGTTCTGCTTGTCGGCGGGGGCGGGGAAGGAGGGGTCTGGGAACCGGGGAGAGGAGGGGACACCGGAGGGACAGAAGGGGGGGGGGGCGGCTGGGGCTCCTGGGAGCCGCTCTGGGAGCTCGGGCCTGGAGGGAGGGGGGGGCAGGGCGCAAACGTCTGGGGCCTGCGGGAGCCAGCGCGAGAACCCGGGGCCGGTCAGGGGGGGCCGGGCCGGGGACCTTCCCAGGACGCAGGACTCCTGGGTCCCTACAGGAGCTGGGGGCAGGGAGGCGGGTCACGTGGGTCCCGATAGCAAGGCCGCAGGTGGGACTCCCACGGGGAGGGCCCGAAGGCCGGGCGGGAGGGACGCCATGGTCCGGTGCCCCGGGAAGCTCGGGACGTGACCGGGAGCCCGGACAAGGGGCGGCCGCTTGGGAGCGGGCCTAGAGGCCACTGGAGAACGAACGGGACAACGGGCGGAAGCCGCAGGCGAGGGCGGGAGCCAAGGGCCGCCCGGCGCTGGCTGGGACCTACCTGGGGCCCGCGAGCCCGGGGCCGGCTCCGGGGCGGGCGAGGAAGGCGGCCTGACCTCGCTCCTGGCTCGGATTCCGGCCAGTCCGCCCCGGGGGGCCGCCCCAGCGCCCCGCCCTTCCCTCCAATGGCTCCCGGAGCCCGGATCTCAGGCCCGGCCGCCTCCCTCTGTCATGTGGCGAGGCCGGGCCACTGGGATAACCCTTCTCCACTCGACTCCGCCCAGCCCCCAAGCCCCACCCCCGGGCTCCAGTTCCACCGGCGCAAACCAGCCCCCAAACGGATCCCCCGTGAGCGTCCCCCGGCCGCGGCGCCCGCTCCGTGCTCCGGGCCCCAGACCTTCCTCCTTCGGAGCAGCAGCTCTCCTCCTCCGGGGCTCCCCTTCTTCCAAACGGGGATGTCCGGGCCCCCCTCCCGCTGCTGTCCTCCGCAGTCCGGACCCCAGACTCGCCCCCCCCAACTCCTCCCCCTCCTCTGCTCCGGGCTGAGCCGTGCGATTTCGGGGCGAAAGCGGTCGCCGTCGGACGGTTCCGAATGTCCTCTCGGGAGCCTGAGCCGCTTGTGCGGCACCGGGCGGCCCCCACGCCCCTCCGGCCTTCCTCCCACTGGTCTCTTAGTGGTTTTCACGTGGGCGCCGGCGGCTCCGAGCGCTAGGACGGAAGAAATCCAGGTTAGCGACGAGTGTTAAAAGCGAACTGCGCGCCCGCATCGCCGACCTCGCGTCTCGGAGGTGACCGGAAAACGACGAGTGCGGACAGGCCCGAGGAGCTGGGTCGCTGTTCACCAAGCGGGGACCGCCTCCGGCCATTTCGGGAGCGCAGTTTGGAGCCACGCAGAAAGAAACGCGGTTAAAAAAATAAACTCGAGGGGAAAATGCTCCGAGCCACTAATCATCATAAACGGAAATTAAGCGGCTCTGATCCCTCCAGTGCCCAAACGGGCCAAGATGACAAGAGAAAGGGACCGAGCCGGGGAACCTCCGTGGGGAAACGGGGAGGGCCGGGACTCCGCGGGAGCCGAGAGTCTGAGAAGGAGGAAATGGCCCCAGTGCTGCGGGAACGCATCAAGAAGGGCTCCTTTCTGCGAGACGCCCCCTCCAGGGGGACCAAGTCCGCTAACTCTGAGGGAGGGGGGCGGGAACGTCCAGCTAGTTTTCAGAACAAAGGAGAAAAGCCGAGGCACGCATGCGCAGCCAAGTCAGAATGGGCCCCCAGAGACCACAAGCATGTGGTGAAGACGTCACCCCTTGCAATAACTGGGGTCACCACAGGGGTCTCTCTAGTTCGGGGCCAGGGGGCACGGGATTGACCCGAGGAAACGGCTTTATCTGCTCGGCTGTTTCTAGGACAGGGCAGGGGCCTCAGGGGTGCAGGAGGCCCCAGCACGAAGGGCTGCCCCAGGGGTCTGGAGCCCGCTCTCCTCGCGGGCGGTTTTCCCACCCTTTGGGGTGGGGGGTGTGAGGGGTTGGGGGTGGGGAGAAAAAGGGGTTAGGGTGGCACAAGAAGGGGGTGGGGAGGAGGGGGGGGAAAGGGGGCCCCTGGAATTTTGGTTTTTTAGGATGGTGGGCCGGGATTTTTAGGGACCCTTTGCCCCCGATGGGGTAGTTGGGGTTTTCCAGTTTGTCCCTTTCCCCGGGATGTTTTTTGGAGATTTTTACGTTGTAAATGCAATTGTTGCCCTTTCCCTTTCCCCCCAAGGGGTGATGTTTAGATTTTTTTAGGAAGTTTTTTTTCCCCGTTTTGGGGCCCTTTATTTTCCCTGGGTTCGCCCCTGGTAGCTTTTAGGGTTTGGGGGGGTCCGAGTTTGGAGGGGTTTTTCCCTTTGTTTTCCCTGCCTTTTTTCCCTACATTTTTGGGTTTGGGTTTTGGGGTTTCCGGACCCTGGGGGGGGTCCCGGCCCGTTTTCCCCAGGGTGTTTGAATTTTCCCTTTTAGGGGTGGGGCAGCCCTTTTACAGCTGGGTTTTGTTTCCCGGGTTTTTTAGGGGGTCCCGGGCTTTTGGGGGGCGTCGTTTTTCCGGGGGGTTTTGCCCTTAGCTGGGTTCCCGGTTGTTTTTCGCGGGGGCCCGGGTGGGTGGGGAGGGGGGGGTTCCCCCTTTTTTTCGCCCGAGGAGGGGGTGGGGTGCCGGGAGTGAAGGGTGGAAAGGGCGGGTCCCTGGCGGCGGAAATGATTGGGAGGGTTTGTTGAGGGAGGGGGGTTCCCCTTCTGTGGGATGGGGTTTTGGTTTTACAGCGGGAGCGGGATATGGGTGGGGTTAGGGAAAAGGGCGTTTATGGGTTGGGGAAAGGGAGGTGGGGGGGGAAAGGGAGAGTGCCC
The DNA here is from genome assembly GCF_902635505.1 of Sarcophilus harrisii. Classification (NCBI taxonomy): domain Eukaryota; kingdom Metazoa; phylum Chordata; class Mammalia; order Dasyuromorphia; family Dasyuridae; genus Sarcophilus; species Sarcophilus harrisii. The sequence goes on from NC_045428.1 coordinate 610,102,302, forward strand.
TAAGCGGTGGATTGGTTTTTCCCGTTTCCTGGGCCCCCCGACCTCCAAGACAGCGAGTGGGTTGTGGGAGGGGGGTTTTCCCGGGTTTTGGTTTGGTGCCCGGAAAGCAATGGGTTTTGGGGAGGGGAATTTCGGCCCCGGGAAAAAAAGGGGGTTTGGATGATAGGGCCCCAAAGTTTGTGCCCGGTGCCCGGGGGGGAGTCCCGCGGGGGGGGGTTTGAAAGGGTGGGCGGGATGGGGCGGTGGAGGGGGGGCAGGAAGGGGTGGCAGGGGGGGATGTTTCCCGCATTCCCCTCCTGGTTAAAAAAACGGGAAGCCGCCCAATTGGGACGGGAGTCCCGGAGGGGGGGATTTTCGGCATGGGCGTGGGTTTTTAAAGGGTGTGGGGGCCGCTGGCGCCCCCAAGCGGGTTTGTGTGTGGGGGTGGTTTATTTTTGGGGGTTTTTAGGGAAAGGTGGGTAGGAACCGGGGGAAGGTTTTGGGGTCCCAAGGGTTTTTTTGGCCCGGGGCGATGGGAGGGTGGGTATTTTTGGGAACCCCTTGTCCCCGGGGTGGGAGGGTGTGGGGGGGGAGGGGGTGGCCTAGGTTCAATAATGATGAGCCGGGGTGTTTTGGGGGCCCATTGGGGGGGGGGGAGGTGAAAAGGGTTTTTTGTGGTTTTTGGGTGGCCAGGCCCCATTTCAATGCAAGAAAATTTTGCCCAAATGCAACATAAACCATCAAAACCCAAAAAACATATAATTTGGTTTTGGTAAATAAAAATATCAATCATGATTTTCCCAATGTAATACCAATTAATGTTCTGAAATGTTGTTTTTGTGGGGTTTTTGGGGTTTGGGCCAGTTTTTGTTAGTGGCCAAAGTGGAAAGGGATTAAAGTAAAATTTTATTGTTTCCCTTTACTTGGGTAGTTGTTTTTTGGAGGTGTCTTCTTTCCCTTGGTTCCCGAGGGTTTTTTTTTTCTTTGGCTGAGGTTTAGTTATATGTTTCCCCTATAAAACCAATTTATATCCTAGGAAAAATATTTGTTTAGGATTAAATAATGTAAATAGATTTAAAAATTTCCCTTTCCTTGGGTCCTTGTTTTAAGTGTTAAATTTTGTAGGATTTAATATCCAAACAGTAAATTAATTTTTTATATCAGACTTTTGTTTTGTTTTCAATAGAGTTCTGCCCCAAGTTTTTTTTGTTTTTAGAAATAGGTGGTCAGATTTTCCTGATTTCAAGGAGGTGAGAACCCCAAAAGGAGGTGATTAATTTCCGCTCCTCAAAAAAGGGGTGAAAAACATGAAAAGGAGGTGATTCTTTATAATGATGCAATATATACCCACACAATATACAAATAACATATATAGGACCTTTTAATAATAACATAAATATAAAACATAACACAAAACATGTACACATATAATGAATACAATACACCTTATAACTTTAAAATAAACATGTACAGACATATATCCAAAACAAAATAAAATAATATAACACAGATAAGAATATAACAAAAGTTCAAAATTACAAACAATTACATAACAACAACACAAAAATGGATAAACATATAATTTAGTATCCTAGTGTTAACAGGGAATTGTACAATTTAAGGTTCCACATTAGACAAATTTCAAAATATTAATCACCAAATAATAAAAAATCTTAAATTAAACCCTTGGAAGTTCAATTAGCTAATTAGTTCCAATTTGGGGAATTTAGGGTTCAGAATGGAATATCCCGTTCCACCCTCCCTTCCCATTAGAGGAGGATAACCTTGAGTTCTGGTTAAAAAAATAAAACACTGAGCTAGTCAAGAGTTCAGTTGAAAAGATAGGGAGGGGGCGCCAGTTGGAGACTGAGAAGCAAGTCGGTGAGTGGAGGCAAAGTGGAAAGCTAAAAAGACAAGCTGCAAGAGCTCTTGGAATCACGGAGGGAGAGAGGCCTCCAAGAAAGCTAACGGGCCCAAGGAAAGAGACAAGACTTGGAAGGAGAAAATAAACGTTTGGATTTTATCAGCTGGCTGCATTTGGGGTGATTATTGATTTGGATTGAAACTAAGGCTGCCTCCAGAAAACCTCCCCAGGAAACCTGCTGCACAGAGAACAATCATATATTATAAAAAAGAAGAGAACACCACATGTACACACATATGTACACACACACATACATACACATACACACATACACACATACACAGATACACAAACATACACACATATATACACATATACACACCTATAAAGATATTTTCACACACAGATATTTTCACACAAATATACACGCACATTTTTACAACACATACATATTTTCACACACACACATATATAAGATGCCCAAAGACGGCTCCTTCCTACAAGTAGTTGTGGAAAAGTGAAAAGGAAATAGCTTAACCCCCTTTCTCTTTCTTGAAGGTGTAATGTGTTCCTCGGGCCCTTCACTGCCAGCTCCCTGATGAAAGGCACATTGGCTGTGTTTCACACAGCATCCCAAAGTAAGCTTTCCAGGATCTGCCTTTTCCTTTCCCTTATCTCAGGGTAGAGTCAACAGCACTACAAAGAGCACTCACATTTCCCAGGCATAGGCTTGTTTATTACTGATTACCTGCACCTTCCATGGGTAATCCGGGTCAATTATTGTCCCACTTTTAATTACTGGGAAGAAGGGTTCTGATAATGGCCTCATTTCTAAAATATATAGAGAACTGACTCAAATTTATAAGAATACAGTCATTTTCCAATTGATAAATGATTTAAAACACAATTTTCAGACGAAGAAACTGCTGAGGTCTAGATTTGGGGGACCTAAATGAGATTAGGGTTTAGTTGAGGTCTAGTGACAGATTTGGGGTACAGGGAGTCAAACAGAGCTCCCCTGCAACCCCCTTGGATTCAGTGCAAGGATATGGTGGTAAATGAGGTCTAGTAGTGGCGTGAGTCCCCAGTAAAGGCATTTATTGGCCTGAGAGCTAGATTGATAAAAGAGGTTTATTATTGAATTTGGCAGTAAGCAGATAGGTGAAGGTAGAGATAAGGACGACACGGGACAGAGAGTCCTCACATGGGGGCATGTTTGGGATCTCTGTAAAGTGGGGATCCTAGTGTGTCCCTTTTATAATGAGAGATTTAGCTTGAGGGGCTTTTGGGTGTAGCCCCAAAATTGGCTCAGATCCGGGTGGGGCTGGGACAGGTCAGGATCTTCTATTGGAATTCAAAGGGACCAGGATTTGTGAGTTAAAGGGTAATTTACATTAACTAGGAGGGGGTGGGAATCTAGAATCTTTGCCACATCAAAACCATTTCTAGTCTTATGAAAGTTCTAAATCACTATTGATCAGAGAAATGCAAATTAAGATAACTCTTGAGAGTTGTCTTAATTACACACCTCTCAGATTGGCTAACATGACAGGAAAAAATGATAAATGTTGGAGGGGATGCAGGAAAACTGGGACACTGATGCATTGTTGGTGGAACTGTGAACTGATCCAGTCATTCTGAGAACAATTTGGAAGTATGGCAATGGGCTATCACTGGGCATACTCTTTGATCTAGCAGCGCCATTAATAGAGTGAACCCTGAAACTGTGTCCCCTTTCATCTGTAAAAGAAGGGAGATTCTGAGTCTCAGGCTCATCCCAGGGAAAAGCACACCTTCCTAGACAAGGCCCTCCCCAAGTTAAGTGGTCCTATTCAGATGCAGATCTCAGCCTGATAGTCCTATTGAGTGGCTGGAAACTCCAAGATAAGTAATCTCTTTTCAACTGGAGATCTAGGCCTGGGGCATTGACAACATTGAAGAAATCTCATTCACTCTTGAAGGAAGCCGGAGCCTCTGAAGGACAATAAAAGACAATTCTGAACTCCAAGTCTTTGCAGAAATCCGAAGCAGGAATTTGCTTTGCCAAGGAAGCTCTCTTCTTAGCAAGACTGCCTGCCAGGACTTTTGCCCACTGTGAAGATATTCTCAGTGTTAACTTTTGCCATTTTCCCTGACAGGATCTTACCCACTGAGAAGTCTGTCTTCCTAGCAAAGGCTTCTCACTGCTAATAAAATTTCCTTTTTTTGCCAGACTTTCGGGTTTGCGAATTCTTTCGCATTGGACCTACACTGACCAGAGGGGATTCCCCACCCCAATTCTCGCACCTCTTCACTACCACTAACCTTCCCACATTACTGGGTCTGTATCCCAAGGAGAACATAAAAAAAGCAAAGGGACCCACCTGTGCAAAAATGTTTGTAACAGCTTTTTTTGTAATGGCAAGAAACTGGAAACTTGAGTGGTTTTGCAAGGGTGAGTGTTGAAAGCTATCTTTTGATAGCTTACGTATATTTTGAAAATTAAAAAAAAAAAAAACAAAACCTATTATCAGAAAAAAATAACTGGAAATCTAACCCAGATTGAAATGGTGAAAGGCTATGAATTACCCTTTATGATAAGGTTGTTTTCTAAGTTGAAAAAAGGTTTAGTATTATCATAAAGGGTATAATTCATAATTCATAGCCTTTCACAATCTCATTTTGGGGACTATTGTTAAGTGATGAATTAAAGACTTCCTGGTTTGGGACGGATTTTGACCATCAATGAAAGAAAGCAGTCCAAATCTCAGAACCTTGTGACTTAAGGTCTAGCGCTAGACCCACAGTGGAGTCACTATTGCATGGCAATTCTAAAGGGAACAACTGAAAGGTGGGCAATTAGACATAGAAGAGTGGGGTTGAGAGTGGGATGAGAGAATGAAAAGTGAGGGTTAGGGGCTAAGTTACCAGCTATTAAATGATAGAGGAATAGGAAGAAATGACGTGGTGGGATTTGCTAGCCATAGAAATGACAGATGAATTGGCTCCAGGGTCCTGTGCTCCCACCATGATGAACTGTGATGAGGTCAAAGAAACTGTTTATGAGGACCTGGAGACCCTTAACATCAATGGGCTGAAAGGAAACAAGAATTGTAATTCTGGGTGACTTGAATGCCAGAGCAGGCTCTGTCTCTCCTGCCTCTCCCTTCCTTCCCCATCTCTCTCTACCTTCCCTCTCCCTTTTTTTCCCCTTCCCTCCCCCCCTCTTCCCTTCTCTCTCCCTCTTCTCTCCCTCTCACTACCTTCCTGTCTCTCTCCTTTCATCTCTCCCCTGACACCTCCCGGTCTGCAGAGCGCCAATTCCTGTGCCTCCTGGTCGCCAAACCCGTTGAGGACTTTGCTGTCCCCATGGCTCACTCTTCTACTGCCCCAACTTGGGTCCCACCAACTGCCGAGCCCTGCTGTTCCACCTTCCTTTTACTCTCTACCACTTATTCATAGGGCTTCCACCCTTGTTCTAGGTCCTCACCACCTCTCCCCAGGCTGTTTACTGAAAAGCCCGGCTCCCCAGCTTCAACCAGGGCCATCTATTTTAAGGAATAAATCGTGTTTTCTGTCCCTCAATTCCTTTCCAGACTCCCGCCTCCCTTACATTGGCCACTGGATTTTCCCCCCTCATGGAGTCCCCATGTCTACAGGAGCTGTTCCTCATGCCTGAAATGCTTCCCCGAAACACCTCCATCTCTTGCGTTCTTTGGTTCTCTTCAGGACCAGCTTCAGTGCTGCATAGAGTCCTGCCCCTGGCACACAGTTGGTACTCCCTAGGGCCCCAGACCCTGAGGTTTGTTCTTAGGCTGAAGTGCAAAGTGCCCGCCATGAGCCCACCGCGTGGGCCAGCGCCAAATGAATCTCTGACTATTTTACAGAGAACTCACACAGGATTCATGCCCACATGGAGGCCATAAGTGATGAAAGGACACTTTTAGGTTCTCTGAACCACGGACCTGGGGGCAGCTAGCCATCATGGTGGGCAATGCACCGGCCCTGCAGCCAGGACCACCCATGTTCAAATGTGGCCTCTGACACTAGCTGGGTTTGCTGGGGCAGTCACTTAGCCCCAATTGCCTCAAAAAACAAAACACAAAGTCATGGAATCCCCTGCAGGACCTGGGAGTCACCAGCATAGGATCCTTCAGAGGGGCGGACAGTTTCATGAGCAAAGCAGAATTGCAGCAGCTGAAAAGAAATGGACAATTCAAACCTTTGAAGCCGTCCCACTCCGAAGGCCCCCGTGCTGTTTGTGCTCGACCTGTGGTAGAGCTTGCCAAGTATCTCATAGGCCACTGGTGGACCAGCTTTCCTTGACCACAACGCAGTGATGTTGCTTTGGTCCTCATGGAGAATGAAATACCATTGTGGACTCTTTTCTGAGGCCTTTATGATTCCTCTAGTGAGCCTTTTTCTTAAAGGCTTTGAAAATATTTTGTATTCACCTAATTCATAAAAATCAAGGCTAAGAGCACAGGGGAACACTGTGGACAAAGTTCAATCCCGGCAAATCTCTAAATAGCAGCTAGAGTCACTATTCTCATGCTAATGAGTTCATTAACCATTATCCTCACGGACTTAGATATAATAAAAGTGATGATTCAAAAATCTCTAGAATGGGGGAAGTAAAAAATATTCACATGTAAAAACATGAATTGGATACAAGGCAGTTTATTCCTATTGAGTCAGTAAGTATTTATGAAACAACTAGTCCGAGCCGGGCCATGTGGTCAGCACTGGGGATGAGAGGAAACCAAAGAGTTCCTGCTCTCAGGGAGCTCACAGTCTAATGCGGGGGCTGACCAGGCAGAGCCCTGTCCTCTGCCTGCTGCAATGCCCCTCAAGAAAACTAGGGGACCTCACTTCCACCAAATTGTGGGCTTGGGGATCTACTTCAGAGCATGCAGGTATCCTGTAGCCACTTCCTGTCTGCTTAATGCACTCCAAAGGCCTGGCAGGGGTTTTGAGGCCCTGGAGCCAAAAGACACAAACAGCAGTGGCCCCACTGCAAGATACAAGATTGCCAAGGGAGCCTAATGATCATCAGGCAAGTTGGTGTAGGAAGCCCTGGCTGGCCATCTGAAACTCAGAAGGCTTTCACAGGTAAAATTCACTATTCTCTCATTAAGTTCAATGAATAATCATGCCCTTTAAAATTCGCAAGCTGATTCAGCAAGATGATGCTAGAAAATAAAATTTTAAGACATTTTCTATTTAATATACATGCAGAAATACTCGACATTAGTTTCCAAATATGGGAACAAAATTATTCAACGTTAATCAACAAGCATTATTTAATCACTTAATAATTAGCACTAAATGCCAAATACTGTGCTAAGTACTGGGGATAAAAACAAAACAAAACAAAACAAAAAACATACCATGGCCTTGAGGAATTTATATCCTAATCACTAAGCAGGGTTTATTGCATGAATGAAATGTTGGTACACATAGGCAATATTATCAACATATTACAGCATATCAACAACAAAAAAATCGACACTATATGAATATATTCTAGAAGAGTCCGACAAAACGTAGCATTCCTGGATGATTTAAAATGAACAGAAGAAAACAGAGTAAGAAACACTTTTTAAGCACGAGATACTTTTTTTTTTGTAGTAGAGGTGATCAAAAGAACTTTTGCTCAATTTGAGAATTCATCCATTTGATGAGATTTCTGAGGACCTCTCCTGGAACTAGCCATTTACCCGAGAGCATTTTTGGGAGGATGCCAAAAACTGGTCTCCAGTGACTGGGGCTGACTCATACATGATTGTCAACTAATTCAGGGTATGTGGATTCAGTAGAACTATGTTTTACATGAGCGAGCTTTGGAAACGCCTTTACACTTTTTGTATCCTTCTCCCTTTTATCAAACTTTCTTTTGGACTTTCAGCAAAGGTTGGGTAGGAGACAGGAATTTCTCTTGTGGCCACAGCAATGACAGCTTACAACAACTACTCATTTTAAAGGAGATTAACTAATTGCTAAGGAAAAACAGAGATTGGGAGGAAAAAAAAAAACAATCTTACATGTTAATAGTCTTAAAAAAAATTTACTTCCTCCAAAGTCAGCTTTTTATCCTCAAGCCACCTATATTATACCATAACCTGTCCTGCTCATAAGATCTCATTATATATACTTTGCTTGTACCAATAGCTTTTAAAAAAAAATCCCCTTTGATTCTTCCATTACTTCAAGATATAAAAAACTCATCTAAAGGTCTTCAAATCCTGCTCCTCAAATACTTGCAACCTAGTTTGGTGATTTCACCACTTGGATAAAACTGTTCAAGAAGAGAAGGGACAGAGAGAGCAATCAAGAAGCTACTAGAGTAGTCCAAGTGAGAGAGGATAAGGATCCAAACTAAGAGTGGAAAGAAGTGGACAGATTTAAAACAAACTGAGGAACTGGAAACTATAAGAGTCAATAGCATATAGGTTAAGAGGCTGGAGAAGGAAAGGTGACTCCAAGGATGCAAATTTGGGTGACTAGAAGACTTTTGGCAACCTCAATAGAAAGAGCTCTTAATATTTAACTCCTAGGCAATTACTCTTTATACAGAGAAGGGAAAAGTAACAATGGTATAAATGGCAGAGTCCACCACCCAGTATTCCATGCTGACCTGCTGAAGTGAATAGACACATTTTTACTTAAAAAGCAAAGAATGGTACCTACAGTTTCATGTACAATTAATAATGTTTTATGCTTGCTTGTGCAACTGGATTGTTGCTGGATAGTGAGTTTAGAATTTTTAAGAGGAAAAAATATGGGGAGAATAGAATTCCTTGCAACTAAATAAATGTAACACTTCAGTGGTTTTACTAAGCATTTTTTGGTAACCTTAAGTTACACAAATGCTTTTTCAGATCCTACTTGAGCATACTTATTACAGAACTTGTTATTAAAGGCAACTGATGTGTATTACAGGAAGGTTGATAAAGGAAGGTATGCTTTTTCTCTTAAAGCAGCAAACAACAATGTAATTGGTGGGGAATATTCCCAGCTTAACTATATAGTATTTGACAAGTGGCAGATCTTCATGAAGCCTTCCCCAAAATATTTCCTCCCTATCATTAATTGTTAATCTCCAACATAATGCCTCTGATGTCTAATGCAGCATGAACTATAAAGGTTTTTGTCTGTCATGACTTTTATAAGGAGGATCTTCGATATGAATTCTCTGGGTGCTTGCAGGTTTCAGCTAGTGCTGAAGGTGTTCTCACAGGTATCACACTTATGGGTTTCCCATTACTGTGAATTTTCTGATATTTAGCAAGGTGTCCCCTTATGGCTAAGATTTACCCAATTAGTTGGTTCTCAGTAACTTCTGTCCACCATAAGATAGTTATGGTCATCATGGATGACCAAAACTGAAGGAGTTTCTAATTCATTATATTTATTGGCTTATTTTCCATTGTGAACTCTCTGATGACAAATAAGGGATGTCCTATGACTGAAGGCTTTTGAACACACACTGCATTGAAAGGGTTTCTCTCTAGTATGAATTCTCTGGTGCAGAACAAGGCTTCCTCTCTGGCTGAAAGACTTACCACATTTATTACATGCAAAGGGTTTCTCTCCAGTATGAACTCTCTGATGTCTAAGAAGGTGTCCTGTCTGACTGAAAGTTTTTCCACATTCATTACATTTACAAGGTTTCTCTCCAGTGTGAATTCTCTGATGCTTATTAAGTTGCCCCCTCTGGCTGAAGGCTTTTCCACATTCACTACACTCAAAGGGTTTCTCACCAGTATGAACTCGATGATGATAAATAAGAGATGTACTATGACTGAAAGCTTTTCCACATTCATTACATTCAAAGGGTTTCTCTCCAGTATGAATTCTCTGATGGTAAAAAAGGTTCCCTCGCTGGCTGAAGGCTTTTCCACATTCATTACACTGAAAAGGTTTCTCTCCAGTGTGAACTCTCTGGTGATGAAGAAGGGATCTTCTATGGCTGAAGGTTTTCCCACACTCATTACATTCAAAAGGCTTCTCTCCAGTATGAATTCTCTGATGATAAATAAGAGATGCATTATGGCTGAAAGCTTTCCCACAGTCATTACATTCAAAGGGTTTCTCTCCAGTATGAATTCTCAGATGAGAATAGAGGGAAGTCCGGTGGCTGAAGGTTTTGCCACATTCATTACATTCAAGAGGTTTCTCTCCAGCATGAATTCTCTGGTGCTCAGTAAGGCTTCCCTTATGGATGAAGGCTTTCCCACATTCATTACATTCAAAAGGTTTCTCGCCTGTATGAATTCTTTTGTGTTCATTAAGGTGTCCTCTCTGGTTGAAAGCTTTCCCACATTCATTACACTCAAAGGGTTTCTCTCCTGTATGAATTCTCTGATGATCAATAAGGGATACTCTGTGGTTGAAAGCTTTTCCACATTCACTGCATTCAAAGTGTTTCTCTCCAGAATGAATTCTCTGATGTTCAGTAAGATGTCCCCTTTGGCTAAATGCTTTCCCACATTCATTACACTCAAAAGGTTTTTCTCCAGTATGAGTTCTCTTATGTTCATTGAGGTTTCCCCTCTGGCTGAAGGCTTTCCCACATTCACTACACTTAAAAGGTTTTTCTCCAGTGTGAACTCTTTGATGCAGAGTAAGGCTAGAATTGCTACTGAAGGCTTTGCCACATTCATTACATTTGAAGGGTTTCTCTCCAGTATGAATTTTCTTATGTTCATTGAGATTTCCCCTCTGGCTGAAGGCCTTGCCACAAACATTACACTCAAAGGGTTTCTCACCAGTATGAATTCTTAGATGGAGGACCAGACTTGAGTTGTTATTAAAGGCCTTCCCACAATAATGACATTTAAAGGGTTTCTCTCCAATATTAGCTCTCTTATTTTGAGACAGGCTTCCGCTATGGCTTAACTCTTTCTTACATTCATTTTTCTTTCCAGGATGAATTCTCTCGTCTTCAGCGAGATGTGAGCTCTTACTGAAGGCTTTCTCACATTCATTACATTTACATGGTTTGTCTCCAGAATGCACCATATGAAACTGAACAAAATCTGAGTGATAAGTGAAGGACTTCTTACAATTATATTTAGAAAGGGTCTTCCCTTTAGAGATTTTACTATGTTTAACTAGATCTGAAATTGGTTTGATGCTGTTTCCTTGTGAGCCATAATTTTGGTGATTTTTTCCTAAAGGAACATTCTGTTTTGGAACAAAGACTGATCCTAAAGTAAACTTTCTCCCATCTGCATTACTTTCAACGAAATGCCTCTGTTTGGCAAGATTTTTTGGAGCGGTTGTTACTTGTCTGGATTGTTTCTTCTGGTTGCTCTTTTTTCTCTCTAACCTGACATCATATTCCCATGTCTTCTCCATCTTGGGATCATCTTTTTTGAGTCTTCCTTGGGATGGTACTCTTATATAAATCCTTTGCTTTGGAGTAAAGTCCTTAGTTTCAGATGTAGTCTCTTGAATATAAGAATCTGAAAGAAGCAAACAAAAAAATGTGACTATACACTATTCTCAGTGCTCAGGGAAAGGAAACTGTTATTTACTAACTTTTAGATTCTATCTATCTTCTCCATAAAGGAGGATGATGAATAATATGGAAATGAGAACAATTATTAATTTGGAGCTTTTTCCTTCTCTCTTCCTCATTTCACATCCTGGGGCCAGGTTTAGGATTATTACTTCCCCTTACTACAGTCTGGCTAAAAGTGGCCCTTTTGCTTACCAAGCCTGATATATGTACCCTTCATCCCATCTCCTCTCCCTTTCCCAACAAACTACCCGAATTATTATCCCCATTCTTGTTTATCTTCAGTCTTTCCTTACCTAGATTCCTTTCTTGCTGTGTATATGTGTGTACATGTATACTCACACCCCTCCACTGTTCTTTGAAAAAATGAATAACTACATTATATCCTATCACCACTGACAGAGATCATCCTTTAACTGTCTTCTCTTCTTTGAAGAACAAAGGCTCAACGCCTTGAGAAAGTGCCTCTACTTCCTCTCCTCTCTTCTAAAGTTTCTGTATGCTGGCTTCCAACCTCATCATTTAACTGACACTACCCTCTCAAAAATCAACAATGACATCTTAATTGCCAAATCCAAAGACCATCTTTTATTTGTTATCTTTGAAACTATTGGCCACCCTGTCACTTCTTTGGATTGTTATGAGATCGCTATCTCAGAATTCTCCTCCCATCCTCTTCCAAATTATTTTGTATGTGGCGGTATATCTCACCCTTAGGCCCTAGCTTTTCTTCTCTTTTCTCTCTACAATCGCTCATTTGGTCACCTTATCAATCACTCAGTTATTCTCTCCATGGAAATGACACCCAGATTCATAGATTCATCTCTAGCTTCTCTTCTCACCTCCAGTCCCACATCCCCAAATTTGTTGTTATGCAACAAATAAGGAAATGAGGGTTGACTATCTCTTTGTATGAGCCAAGAACTGGACACACATTAATAATGCTAGAGGCATTGATCTCAATCGCGTACCTCCCCCCTTCCCCAGCCCCTCTTCCAAACATCCCAGTCCTCAATGAGAACACTGCCATCCTTTCAGGCATTCAGGCAGGCTCACACCTGAATTCTTTTTCTCACTGCCCCATATTTAATCAGTTCCAAGTACTCTAGATTTTGACTCTACCTCTATAGGTCTATTGCATTCATCCCCTTTCTAGTCCCGAGCCATCATGGCTTTCTCCATCTCAATGATTGACAAAGCTTTCCAGCTATCCTCCTCGTCTCAAATCCTTCCTCTTTTTAGTTCTTCCTAGATGTGGCTGCTAAGGTGATATTCTGAGAGCGCAAGTTTAACCATTTTGGTGCCCTATACAACAAACTGCAGTGGGATTACCAAATACCAATGAGATCAAATTACTCCTCATCTAGAGCCTTTCACAACCTGGATCCAAGCTACCTTTCAAAACCTAATTTTTATTACTCTCCTTCATAGATCCTAATCCCCATCCTTCTCCTGCTGTCTCATCTCCCATCTCTTTGCCTTTGTATAGACCGGCTTCACAGCTGGAATGTGACTCCTCGTGTCTTCCACCTTCCCCAATCTCTCCGTGCCTTCCAAACTGACCTCCAAGCCACCTCCTCACGGAAACCTTCCCTGGGCCTCCCGCTGTTAGTGCTCCCTCCCCAAATGACAGGGCATTTGTTCCTTCACCAGAAGCCTTAACAACTGTCTCATATGGCTTTCTCTCTCTAGCTGCACATAGCAGTCTCTTAGGTGTTCAGATTCACTGACTGGCTGGGCTGTCAAAAGCGAAGGAAAACAGATAATGGCCATACTGAACTGGCTCCCCAACAAGAGACTAGAGTAAAGGCCTAAGCTTAATGATTTAGGAGACACATACAGACAGAATCACAACATGTGGGAGACCCGACCATTTTTATAAGGAAAAAAGGAGAAGCCAATGGACTGAAAGAAACTAAAAAGAGAGAGAAGGGAAGGAGGGAGTGATAGAAATAAACTTGCTGAGATGGGATCAATTTGCAAATACTGAGGTGAGATTTGGAAAAGGGAAAGAATACCTCGTCTTTGGAGATGGTAAGATTCAATTCTCAAGAAGAGAAACAATACCTGTGCCAACAAATGGCCCCAATCCTTAGTAAATTAGAGTAGGGTCTCTGCACAAAGAGCGGGTCTGGGGAGCATTTGCTGCGGCAGCCCCGGGCAGTGAGGAGCCCACAGCCAGGTTCTCCAAGCTGATAGGGACGCACCCCGACACATCTCCTCTCCAAGGATGCTCTCACTCTTGCCCTGCAGCAGTGAAGGGACACAGGGTTGTTCCCTGCCCCAGAGTGAGAACGGAAGGCTGGATCTAAGAAAAAGCTTCCTTAGAGAGCAAGACAGAAGTGAGGCACCCTCACAACTATCTCCAAGGAAAGGGGGAGTGAACATCTGTCAGAGGGGTTTGCAGAAATGAGTCCCATTCAGCTGCTTATTGGTCTAGATGGCATCTTGGACTCCTTTCCCCTTAGAAACCCATTAGTAAGAGGTCAAGAGAAAGCAATTATCTCACCCCCAAACTGACAACCCTGACAACTGTCAATACTGACCCCAAACAAACTAATCAAAATCTAAAACTGGAGGCATTCACTCAGCCCCCGTAGTGTTCCCAAATACTGATAGAACTGGGCAGACATGAGTGAACAGCCCCTGCCAATCACACGATCGTTAGAATTACTGTGAGCAAATCAGCTCTGAGGTAGGCCTCAGGCAGAGGCTTTGCCTCTGGATAAGGAAAATGTAAAAGTAGTGGGGTTTTTTTTTTTTGGATACTTTGGGAAGGGAGGGTCTACCCTGTTCTTCCTAAACTCCTTTCTCATTGGAAAAAGATGAAAAACAATTCAGTGGAGGTAGGACCATGAAGAAAACAGACACACAACTACATATATGGTATGACTTGAAGATGTTTTGGAAAGTCTTATAATAATATACCATAAGATCTAACAAATTACACACATACACACCAAGCTTATCTATACAGGGTATTCATAGTAGCATTTTTTTTCCAAGAACAAAAACACTGCAAACAATTCATATGCAGTAATATTATGGGAATGGAAAAATAGGGGATAAGTATAAAAAGAAGTACTGAGAAGAATGCAGTGACATATGGAAAAAAAGAGTTGTATGAAGTGATAAAAAGTGGAAAAAAATCAAAACAAAAACATGCACACTGACATACTAACTGGAAAAATAAATGATGTGGAAAAAAAATTAACAAATGGACACAGAAGCAAATGTATGTTTTCATTTCTATAACGTTAAACGTGTAGCCTTGTGGTCCGCTACCCACTTTTGGGTCACAGACCCATGGCAACTGAGAAGGGGATCTGCACACAGGAAGGGCATTAGGGATAGCAAGACTTGGGGCAGAATACTGGTACACCAAGAAGAAAGGGATTTTAGAAGCTAGCAGGAATAATTCCATCACTCTAAACCAGTGGCGTTGACTGGCTGGCTAATAGGGAGCATCCCACTGCTCTGACCAGGAGACCTTGGACAGGCTTATAGCCAAGAGGAAGCAAAACCGAGTGATGCTACCAAGACAAAATGGGCTTTTAATGAAACAGAGCGCTTCCCGGAACTCTGACCAAAGACTAAAGGTCCAAAGAGAGACGAAGTGCAAATACAGAAGTGAAGAGAAACATAAAAAGAGAAACATCAAGGAGCAACGAGATAAAGGCCCAAACAAGGGTAAGCTGCTTACATTCAAACAGTGGGCCCTGCCATTGTTATGGAGCAAGGCTTGGTTTTGTGATCTTAAGAGAAAAAAACTGGAGAGGGCCCAGGGAACACGCTTGGTGGGGTAGGGAAGGATCTGGCAGGGAAAGGGGAAAAGGAAGCAAACCTCTAAACAAACAGGGGTGAGAGAGAGTGACCTTTGAACCCCACTCTCATCTCAAGGGGCTACAGACACACACACACACAAAGTTGGACAAACATGCTTTTCACTCAACAAGTAAGTAGGAGGCGAAGGGGAGAGGAATGAAGGAGTTGGAAGGAGGCTGGAGTTCACAACACAAACAGTGGGAACCTGAGGGGGGGCCCAAAGTGGGGAATGCACTGGGGAACAGATGAGGGGCATCGAGGTGCTGGAGCATTACTGTCTGTCAACCTAATGGCCAGTGTGACTCCACAAGACCGCTGGGGAGGTGCCCGCCCACCTCTGAAAGGTGAGGGCCAGGAACACAGGAAGAGCTAAACCATTCTCTGGACAGGCAGTGACCATCTGTCAGGTCCAATGGGGTTGGGGAGGGCTGAGGTGGGTTTCAGTGAAATTTGGGAGAAGGCCAAGAGCCTCCACCACTCTGACACAATCTCTCTCCTCCAAGGCACCCTCCGCCACACAGTTGGTGAGTCTCTTCCCTGTTTGCATGACATTGCTCTTAGAACACCATGAAATCCCTCTGCCACAACTCGCCTTTCCAGACTCTGGCCTCCTTGTTGCTTGGGGGGCACAGCCTCCATTCCACCCCCTCCCCCCAGCCCCCTTATGGCTAGTCTTTGTGCCTAGGATGTGTGTGCCCTCCTGACCTCTGCCTCAGACAGGTGCATATCTATACTTTTCTTCGTTTCCCTGCTTCGGAGCTGCCCAGGTGTGGCTCCCTGGGAGGTCCGCTTTTGGCTCTGCATTCCCAGCATCCCTTTGGCCAAATGGCCGCTGAATGACCAGTGGTCTGCCGCTTCCCCCAGCTTCCTTCTCTCTAATTTTTCTTCACTCACCTGAGCAAATGCCTCTGAGGAACTCTCCATCTTGCATCCAAGGTACTTTTCCTCTCTCCAACTGGGAGATCACGTCAGGTTTGGATACAGGAAGCCCTACTCGTAGAGAAAGAAATTCAAAAGACAACCAACAGGAAATTCAACACTAGCTCCCTACTTTGCAGGCAAAAAATATACATTTTTTTCTTCAAAGGAACTAAGTAAAACTTTTGGAGGAGGAAACATGGCAGGATCAGAAAGATCAGAGTCACAGTTTTGGAGCTGGAAGGAGCCCTTCAAGGTCACCTGGTTCAACTGCCTCATTTTACAGAGGAGGAAACTCGTTGTCAGTCCCACAGGTAATAAGGGACTGAGGAAGGATCTAGAAGCAGGACTTTGATGCTGACCCAAGCACTCTCCGCTCGGCACAAAACTGCCTTTCAGGCCGGGGGAGCTGCACTCAGACAAAATGAACTGCAGTTTACTGAACCACCAGTGACTACAAGGACAGCGATATCTTCAAGAACTTTCTCCCTAACTTCAGAGAAAGACCATTGTGAGACATCTCAAAAAAGAGAGAACAAATGGGGGTACAGAAAAAAGGGGGAGCTCCAAGGCCACTTGATGACTTATTAGGCAAAGGCCATTTATTCACCTGAAGCAAACACAAACACTTTATCTCTCAGTTCAACAACTTAAGACGTTAAAATTTTTTGGAGATACCCCGTTTCCCAGAACTAAGATCTGGCAAGCTGGCAGGGCCCTGGGCTTCACACCCTAGAATGATGTCACCCTTGGGCATGGTGTCAGAGAGGGATCTGGCCGCCTTATCTCCCAGGACCACCCACCACATGTTCCCAATCCCTGTTCCTTGTCCCTGACCAGCACCCCATCCCAGAAGTCTGGTGGTGGGCCCACAGGGTGGCCACAACCCCCAAGTTCTGGGGCAAAGATGCTCCCAGGGGGCTCCCAAGAAAAGGGAACCATGAAGACTCTCTCCAGCTCTAGTGGGCAGCCCCTGTCAGGCCAGCCCACCTCGGGAAGGGGGACTTCCTCATGCTGAGATTAGTGATGCTTCTGCTGTTTCCAGCTCGCTTGGGGCGACTCCAGAGGCCCATGGGTTAGAGGCTGGTCTGGTCCCATTGACAGACTAGAGCTGAAGTCCACAATTTCTTGAGTTCTATTCCATAAACTAAAACTCAAGATGAATACTTCAGAAATCCCCTAGCATGCAAACAGGTCCCGGCACTTCCCGGAGAAGGTTCTTCTTACCTAGGGAGACAAGGTTCTCGTAGTTCTCGAGCATCACATCTCGATAGAGGCTCCTCTGAGAAGGGTCCAGTTGGCCCCACTCCTCCTGGGTGAAGTCCACAGCCACGTCCTTGAAGGTCACCGAGGCCTGTAACAGGGAGCGCTCCAGGTCATTCACGTGCCCCACGGGGAGACGTTACCCAAACACCCATTCGGTGCCCACTGTGTGTCAGGGGCTAGGCAAACAAAGTGGGCCTAATGACAGCCTCCATCTGGAGAGCTTTCGGCAGTTGCCAAGCCCTTTGCATCCAATCTCATTTCATCCTCAGAGGAAACAGGATAGCCACGGGTCCCCCAACTGGAGGCAGGAGTCACACTCCCCTCTTCCTGATTCCAAGTCCAGCATTCTCTCCACTGCCTGCCCCCCAGGAGCCAACACACTAGTGGCATACAGTGGGTGCTTAATCAGTGCTTGCTAACTACTGACACTGACTGCATGAGTCCAAGCACAGCCTCAGAGAAAACAGCATTTTAGCCGGACATAAGGACGATGTCATAAGAAAAGAGGGCAAAAGGCAGGAAAAAGGGCAGGGAGAGGAGAACCCCTTTCTCACAGGGGACAGAACACCTCCCTCAAGAACTGAATTTCCCGAACACTGGAATATGCCAAACAAAGAGCCTCTCAGGGACAAAACAAATGTTAAAACAAAATCAAGGCTGATGTCAGGCAGACAGCATCAAAAATAGGTCAAGGAAAAAGAATATCAGAACCAAACTACCTGAAAATCATGGCCCCTCTCCCCCAAGCATCTTGGATACCATGTTTTGGAGAATCATAAATGAAAACTGCCTAGATCACTTACAACCAAGGTTCTAAACTCTAATGAAAATGAACTGTACATCAACTTAGAAAACTACAAATTAACACTTTCTATGGCATATAGGACTTAACATTTCCTAATGATGGGAGCTCTGCAGGCCACAAGTCTGACAACTTTATCTTAGAACCAGAGCACAAAGTAAAAACAGAAAGAATCCATTAGTTATCTGCTTGTAAAAATCCCCAAGTGGAAACTCCCAGGAAAGTCATAATCAAACCCACGGTCATGAGGTCAAAGAAAAAAATTCTACAATCAGCCAAAAAGAAAGTTCAGACAAGAGAAGCCAAAATCAGGATCGTGTAAGATTTGGAAGCTATCATTATAAAGAAGAGGACAGCTTAGAATATGATTTTCCAAAAGGCACAGAAAAAAGCTTTAAACCAAGCTGGCAGAAGTGAGTATAAAAATGAATCATTAATGAAATCGATTTCAAAGCATTCTTGATGAAATGGCCAGAAATGAGTAGATTTTTTGAAATGGAGAAGTGAAAGACAAAAATATAGAACTCTATTGAAATAAACGTTATTTTCAAAAAAGGAATTAAAAGTTTCTTGGAAACTCAGCAACTTAATCCTAAAGAATTGAGCTGAGAAAAAAGCAATAGAAAATTTTATTAAAAAAAAAAAAGAACATAAAACTTATGGATCATATATAAAGTAGTCATTGGTGGTTTTCTATCTTTAGTCATTTAGTATACTTTCTATCTCTAAACACTTTCAGCAATATAAGGGAGAAAAACAAAACAAATCAATGAATTCAACACACTTAGGTAAAATAACTAGAAAAGCAATTAACCAAAAGCTCCCAACAAAAAACAAAGTAGAAACTGTTTCCATTAGAACGCACAGGAATTTCTTTTAACATGGTAAACATTATAGAAGAGAGATCAAACATAACTAATGGAGAAAAGCTGATGGCCTTTCCAGTAAGATCATATAAAGAGCAAGGATGCCCATTTTCACCATTCCTATCACTGCCCATCGGTACTAGCAGGAATTATCAAAACAACTTGGTACTAGTTTTAAAAAAGGGAGGTCAATCAGTGGAAGAGATCAGGTATATAAGTAGACATATAGGTATATAAGACATAGAAGCCAATTCAATAGCCTAATGTTCCATAAACTCAGGAGCCTCAGCTACGAAGGCAAAGTATCCCTAGATATGGAAAACGAAAAGCAGTCAAGCAACTATGTGATGGTTTCACACTGAAGACCGAGGTAAGATTCAAATCGACTCATGTCGGGGACATCATGCATTAGAAGTACAAAGAAAGGTGCCTCTTTGAGCTATGGCTACAGAACAGCTCAAGAACAGACGAAGGACAGGAAGCACCAAACAGCTTTGATTATATAAGATCAGCCTCTGCACAAAGCCAACCCTTTCGCGCAGGTCTCCCCTGGGTATGCTGCTCCCCCTCCAGTCTTCCATCTTCTGTCCCGCAGCTGCTCCTGGGGCCCAGCTCTGGACTCCCCACCTTGTCAGTGGCCTTCCTGATGGACCTCTCCCAACCCTCCGACCCTGCCCATCACCCTTCTCCTTTACCTGTGCATTTGTTTTTTTTTTCACTTATAGCAGCTTGCTCTTGTAACCACCTTTGGGCTGGGGGGGATGGTGCCTCTGGCCTCCAGTCCTCCCTCAGTTCTTCCCCTCCAGCCTGCAGCAGAAGCCCAGATCTCCAGGGCCTACCTGTGCCCCATCCTGGCACATTGCTGCCTCATGGCCCCGTGCACTCCCTGGCATGGGCTGGTTCCTTCTGGGCCAGGGCAGTGTCTGGGTGTTCCTTGCCAGCCCAGGTCCCTTGGTCTTCCTCTTCTCAGAGACCACACTTCTGCCACTTCCACCAGTACCAGACCCTCACCTGTCCCATGGAGCAAGTCTGGGAGACAGCAGGCCTTTGAAGGCCAAAGGTTCGCCCAAGTGTCCCTCCTAGTTCCAAAGAACTAGGCTTTCTACTCCAGCTCTCTCCTGCTCCTCCCTATCCCTTCTTTCCAGTGCTGTCATGGGCCACATGTCATCCTCCTCCCTAATCTCAGGAGTGATCATGGACTTAATTATCATACCGACTCTGCTTATTCTCAGGTCTCCAAGCTCTTTTCAGGCCGTACCCCCCCCCCCCCTTCCCCAGGATGCTCCATCTCTACTGCTTCCTTTGCACATTTCCCTACTGTGCCCTCCCTGGCTGGCCTTCGATGCTCACTGAGCCCCTCCCTCCTGGCCTCCTTCAAGTCCCAGCCGTTCCGGGACTCCTCAGAGCCGGGCCTCCCTCCACAAATGGCCGGTTTAGTTTGACACCTGACCTGTCCGCCTTCCTCTGGTCTCTGTGGGCACTCCTAATGCCTGGCACCCCACAGGTACTCCACAAGCGCCTTCTGACTTCTTGACTGACAGTTAAAAGGGAAATGGGTAGCTGAGGGAAAACACTCGCAGATTTCTGTGATACCCGTTTCAGATCCAAGACATATAACAAACATTCAAATTTCTAAGAGTAGGAGCCAAATGAGCAGAAGGGATAAATAAGCAGTTTTCAAAGGAAGAAATCTGAGTTATCCAGAAGCACAAGAAAAAAACCATGGCAGCAATTAGAAAAATGCAAATTAAGACAGCTCAGAGATTCCAGAACAAAGCCCAGCCCAGCAGGAGGGCTGGGAAAGCTCACACCGAGGCCCAAAGCAGAGGCGATCCGCAACAGAGACCTATAGTCTCCCTCCCACCTTTGGCCCAAGTGCAAAGGCCCCAACCCAGAGCTAGGTCATCTCGAAGGCTCACACTGGGGTCAATCACACAAAACACCGAGAGGGGAGACCTCCAAAGAGAGAAGGGGCTGCAAAATGCACCCATAGAAAAGAACCAAGAAAAACAGCAAGATCAATGTGGAGGGGATGAAAGTAAGCGAACCATTTATATAAGGAATAAAGCCCAGACCTGCCTCTGCTGGCCCCGGCTCCCATTGGTCGTCTTCCCAGTTTTTTCCCGGTGTCAGACGTCCACTTTTGCTCAGGATGCGGCTGGGTATCTGAATTTTGGCCACAACCTCCATCTTTGGCTCTTCGCTCTACAGGATTCCCAGACCTGTGGTTCTCCAGCGTGGCCCAGATGGCTCTCAGCTGATTCTAATTGTGCCCCTGCAGGATCTGAATTCTTTCCTCCCAGGATCTCTCTCAGGGAGTGATCAGTGGATGTTTTTCTATCTCTACTTCTCCCTCTTGTTCTAACACTTCAGGGCAATTTTCTTTCATTATTTCCTATATTACTGCATCAAGATTCTTTTTTTCTGTGATTGTAGCTTTCAGGTAGCCCAATTATTTTTGTTTTCTCTTCATGATCTGTTCTTTAGATCAATTGTTTTTCTTATGTTTCACATTCTCTCTCTTTTTTTATTCTTTACATTTTTTTAGTTCTTGATCTTTTATAACTTCACTGGCTTCCCCTTGCTCAATTCTAATTTTCTCTCTCTCTCTTTTCTCTTTTTTTCCTTTCATGAGGCAAGTGGGATTAAGTGACTTGCCCAGGGTCACACAGCTAGGAAGTGTTAAGTATCTTGAGGCCAGAATTGAACTCAGGTCCTCCTGACTTCAGAGCTGGTATTTTATCTACTATACCACTTGGCTGCCCTCAATTCTAATTTTCAAGTAATAGTTTTCTTTCTGTGTCTCCTTTTCCAGTTGGCTAGCTTTCTTTTCAAATTTTGTTTTTCTTGGATTATTCTTATTTTTAAAAATTTTTCCCTCAATCTCTCTCATTTGAGTTTTAGTGTTTTTTTTTTTTTTTTTTTTTTTTAAGCTCTTCTATGAATTCTTTTTGCATAGGTGAGCATCTGACATTACTCTTTAGGGGAGGAAAGGCTTTTTCATTTCAGCATCCTTCTCAGAATATAAACCCCGGTCTTCTCTATTCCCACAGTAACTTTCTGTGGTAGAATTCCTTCTCCTTTACCTGTGCATTTGTTTTTTTTTTTTCACTTATAGCAGCTTGCTCTTGTAACCACCTTTGGGCTGGGGGGGATGGTGCCTCTGGCCTCCAGTCCTCCCTCAGTTCTTCCCCTCCAGCCTGCAGCAGAAGCCCAGATCTCCAGGGCCTACCTGTGCCCCATCCTGGCACATTGCTGCCTCATGGCCTGTGCACTCCCAGCCCAGGTCCCTTGGTCTTCCTCTTCTCAGAGACCACACTTCTGCCACTTCCACCAGTACCAGACCCTCACCTGTCCCATGGAGCAAGTCTGGGAGGCAGCAGGCCTTTGAAGGCCAAAGGTTCGCCCAAGTGTCCTCCTTTGCGTCTTCTCTGTTTGACCCCAACTCCTGCTGAGTTTTGCTTCTCTTCATTTCCGCTACAGCTCTATGTTGTCTAGTTTGTGGAGATATTTAGGGTCCGTAGGATTTTCCTCCTCCACCATCTTCCCAGGATTCTCTCCTGAGACAGAACTTGAACCCAGCTTCCTGGATCCTATTGAGATTATGTGACTGGACATCTTGGGTGCAAGCTCCCAGGTAAGCACAACTGGCCTTGGAATGCTCCCTGCCCCCTTTCAGATCTCATCCCACTTGGGGCCTCATCTGAGCCCCAGGCTCTTATGCCAGATGGGCACCCCCACAATGCCCCCTGGCCCACCCAGCCACTCTGAACGTTCGACTTCTGTGTTCCTGAACTCTCAAACTCCTTAAGGTGATCCCACATTTTGCCATTTTCTCCTCTGTCTTAGGACGCAGACCCCCATGATCCCCCGTCCTTTAGCTCTGTTCCTTCTCATATCAGCATCTCTGTACAGGCCACACCTCCTCCCTTCCCAATCCTACTTGTTGGTGCACAAATAAACACCTTCCTCTGTGCTCTGACCCCTTGCCAAAAGCTGCTGGGAAAATGACCCAAGAATTAGACCAAAATAAGAAAGGAAATGGTCAGATGGGGAGAAATTTTTATCCTCAAATTTATCTGCTAAAGCTGCATTAACATGTTAACACACATGAGACTAAGCCGCTCCTTCTCAGACAAATGGTCAAAAGTTATGGACAGCTTTTCAGAGAGGAATTTCAAAGCCTTCATAAGTGTAAGGAAAAACAGAGATACGAACCAAAACGGCACCGACATTCCATTTCAGGCTCTGAACAGTGGCAAAAATGACCACAATTGGCACCCATCAGTACTGGGGGGTTATGGGAAGAAAGGCACACTGGGGCAGCGCTGGTGGTAAAACGCTATGGCCAGTTTGGAAAAAGCATTTGGACTCATGCAAATAAAGCTTATACCCTTTGAGCCCCACGGCTGGATTCATACTCCAAGAAGTCATTGATAAGAAGGAAAAAGCCCCCACAAACTCCCAAAGAATTGTGGCAGCTCTTTTTCCACATGGAGAGGAGAAAGCTAATAAGAAGGAACACTTGTGTATGGAGAGGAGTGACACACAGATAAATAGAAAAGCACAGAAAGACCTCTCTGCAGCCCTTCAAATGGGAAAAAAAACTAGGAAAAATGTGTCACGCCAAAACACCAAGCGAATGCTGCCCAAACACGAATGACGAGCAGGGCCGCCGAGGAAAACCAGTCGAGGATGTTCTCCTACCCTTCTGCAGAGATGGGAGGCCCACGGCTGTTGGCTGTTATTCATGTTTTCAGACTTTCTCATTGTGTTGACTGGTTGTTCTGCTTTTTTTCCTCGTGTTTTCTTTTTTTCTTTTGTCTGAAAAAAAAAAAGCGTTATAGGAGCTGGGGTATTGGGGGGAAATATAATGACAAAAACCAAAAGATATCAGTAAAAACATTTAAGATACAAAAATGTGTTAGAAGACAATGTAAAATTTCTTTTTTCCAGGTTCAAAGAATTCTGAGATGACCTGTATGAGAACAGGTAACACAGTAATAATGATGTTACAGCAAAAGCAAGAACAAGCCAACAAACAGAAAGCTCCGCAGGGTCTGAGAGCGGCGGTTAACCCCGGCCCCATAGGGGCTCAGAGAAGCCCATGCAGGAGATGCCTAGAGTTTGGACACCGCTCTCTTGGCTGTGCATATTCTAGAAGCTTTTTTTTCACCGAGGCGGTTGGGGGAGGAGGAGAGAAAACAGATACTTGTTAAGAAAAAAATTGTTTTGTTTCTAAAGCCGAAATCTGGTCGTTATGTTCCTCCTCCGCCCAACAAACTCCAGGGGGCCCAACTGCCTTGAAGATAAAAAATATCCCTCTTAGCTTTTCTGCTTCTTTGTACCTTGTTCCCAAGCTACCTTTCCAGCCTCATCATTCACTTTTCTCCTTGCTGATTTTTCCTAGCTCCAGGCCCGGTGCTCTATCTCCTTCTTGCCATTAAGGAGAAAGAATGGGAAGCATCAGGCTGAAGCCCAGGAAAAAGGGGCCCGAGGAGGAGGAGGAAGCCCTCACTCACCTGGGATCTGGTGGCTCGGAAGCCCGAAGTCGGTTCCTGCTCACCCTCCATGCTCCTCCCCGGGCAACGGACAGTCTCAGGGCGGCCCAGCTGGAGAAAGAACAGAGTCACGAAGGAGCCCTCTGCCCTGGCCTCAAAGCCCCCCCCCCAGCCCAAGGTCTGCAGAAACAAGAGGTCAAGGGAGCGCTGGGCCCCCGCGGGCCCAAGCCAGGTCTCAGAACACGGAGCTAATGGAGAAGACTCTCCAGTCAGCTCCAGAGGACAGAGCCCGAGAGCGGCACAAAGCGAGAGAACGAGGGGCACGGTGACGCACCCCATGGGGTCTCACCACAGAGCCAGCCAAGAGTGGGCGCAGGAGGGACTGTGCCCAGGGCCGGGCCCTCCAGAGGTTCCCCAGGCAGAGCCTTTGTCCCAAGCTCAGAACTGGACGAGAACCCCGGGGAAGGCAAGGGTGATGGCGCCGAGCACGTTCCGTCCCCCCGACCTTCGTGGCCCCTCTCGGGGCCTTCCTGGCAATGACCCTGAGCAACTGGCAGAGGGGGAAGGAGCCTCCCAGGCCCAGGCCCTCACATGGGGTTGGGGCGGGGCTGGAACCACCCCACTTTGCGACGAGCTCGGAGGACCCCAGAGCTCAGAACACGGAGGTGATGCGCTGTGTGACAAGTCATTAGGGGGAGGGGGGCCCGAGGGGTGAGGTGCAATGTCGGGAAGCCTTCCGATATGAATGGAAAGGAACTGAGAACAGCTTTGGTCCTTGGAGGAGGAGAGGCCCCCACTCGAGGCAGGAAGCCGCACTCTCATGGGGGGGGGGGGGGGACTGGGCCGCGTGCCCTTGGGCGCATTGTCCTGGGAATGGGAGGGGGCTTCAGGAGAACCCGGCTGGGCGTGAACCTTTCAGCAGGATGGGGGTTCTCGGGGCCTGGGGCAGTTCGGGAGAGGGAGCCGGGACCAGAGAAAGCTCCCTTTCCTCAAGGCTGCTGCCCAGCGCCAGCCCAGCTGTTTGCTGAGCCCCCTGGAGGCTGTCCCAGAAGAGGCACTGGGGCAGCTGGTTCTCACTAGGGCCTGAGGCCCCCCGGGACTCCCGACTCCCCAGGGATCTGATGGCATGCCCCCTCTCCGGGCTGCTGGGAGGACGGCCAGTGCAGGGGAGGACCCCAGCCTGGCCCCTGCAGGAGGCTGACACCCCAAGCTCCTCAGGCCCGGTTGGGGGAGCCTTAGAAAGTGTCAGGCGCTAGAATCCTGCTCTTCCCCGGGAGCAGGGCCCCCTCCCTTCCCCCTTGCTCTCCTGGAGGCTTGGGAACACAGCAGGCGCCTCATAAATGCTTCCTCATTCAGCCGGCATCGACCCAGCTTGTTCCTGCCACAGCTGCCAAACCTCCTTCCCCAGGCTGTTGGGCCTGGTCACGGCCCCCCTCACCCCCCCACCCTTCAGGGGCTCAGTGCAGGTTCTGGCCCCCGTCCAGCCTGGGGCGAGCAGTCGCCTTCTGGGGGCTCATCCAGGCGGGAGCGGAGGGGGAGGCTGTGTGCCCCAGAGGGGGGCTGGGCAGGGCTGGGCGGGCTGCCAGTCCTGGGCCTCAGCGTCACATCAGTCTCTGGGGAGAGGCCGGGCCACAAGGGGGTCACCACATGAGGGGGCCCCGAAGCAGCGGCCCAGTGACTCCCCCCCACCTGCCGGGGTCACGGCACACAGAAGGTGCTTAATGAAGGCCTGGCCCCTAGGCAGCCGAGGCCCCAGAGGCCTCCAGAAAGTTCTGCTGGGAGGGACCAGGCCGGGACCACCACAGTGCCCGCTGACTCTGCGGCCCTGAGTCAGCCACCTTCCAAAGGCCCCGGCCGGAGGCTCCCGCTAAAGGCCTCCTGCCACTGGGGGCCTGGGGGTCAGCGGGGCCCTTGGGGGTACCGGGTGTAAGCACCCCCTGCCAGGCCACGGGGAGGGGGGCCCGGGACCCCCTTGGGGTAATGGCTCTCACCCAAGTGCCCACCATGAAAGGGGGCCCCAGGGGCCCGAGCTCCAGGGCTGCCGCAGGCCCAGCCCCCCCTTTACTCCCCAAAAGGGCCCCTGTGGGCAGCAGCAGGAGCGCGCCCGGAGCCTCCTCGGGCCTGCTGTTGGAGGCCAGCCCGGTCCGAGCCAAAGGCAAGGGTCTGAATCCGGTGAAACACAGGCCTGTGGGCGCCTCCCAACAGAACAGGGCCTCGGCCCCGAGGGGAGGCCTCCCTGCGCCCCGGAGCCATGGCCCGGCTCCACAGAGGCCTCTGGGACAAGGCCAGGGCTGTCAAACGAAGGGGGCGGGGTCAGAGGAGGGAAAACGGGAGGGGTCCCAGGAGAGGAGGGGGAGGGGCCAGGCCCACCAAGTCAGAAGAAGGGGAGGGGGCGGTCTTTTTCTCTAAATCAAAAGAAGTAGGCGGGGTCAAACGGCCTCCTCCCCCCACCCCCCCAGACCTGGCCCAGCGGCAGCCGGGCGCCCTAAGGCCCTGCCCCACGGTGCACACATACCCTCCCCGTCCCCACCCCCAGCCCTTCTCAGGCCTTTCCTTTGTGCTCCCCAAGCTGGCCGGAGCCCCGCGGACCCAAGCCAGGGGGCTGCCACCCCCCTCCCACACAGGCCCCCCTGCTCTCCTCCCCCGGCACCCACAAAGCCCTGCCAGCCAGTTAAGCACCACAGACAGCTCAGGCCGGGCCGGAGGCGCCTCCCAGGTCCTCACCCCCCCCCCCACTCGGGAGCAGGAGGACACACCCCTCCCCCAGCCCAGCCCGGCAGAAGTAGTCCCCATCCCCCAGGGGGAAGCCCCTCCCGCCCCAGGTCTGCCCCTCCCACCCCCCCCGGGACAGGGCCCGGCACGAGGGGGAAGGGGCAGGAGGGGCCTGGGGGAAAGGGCACCCCGAGGCCGGGCCGGCCCAGAGGGGGGCTGGAGCTGGGGGAGCCTCGCTGACTGGGGGGTGGGACAGGGGAGGAGACAGCGAGGTCACTTCGGGGCTGCGGGCTGAAGACCCATAACTAACTTCCCGCCCCCCCAGACTCCTCCAGATCCAGAACAAGACCCAGGCGAGGGGAGGGGCCCGGGGGCCGGCCCGGAGCAGCTCCAGGGGGCGGCACCGGACGACCCCCCCAGGCGACCCAAGCCCTGTCGGGGGGGCTCGTGGCCAAGCCCAGCGCAGGCCCAGGCCGGCCCCGTCCCCAGGGGGAAACCCCTCCGGCACAAACCCTGGGGCCTCCCTCCCCAATCCCCCCCCCTCCCCCCTCCCAAGATCTGCCGGGACCTCCCGGAGCTCAGGGAGGCACAAACGTAGCTCGGAATCCAGAAAGAAGCCAGAGTTTCAAAAATGTTGTTTTCTAACAGACAGAGAATTTTACAGGAAAAGGCGGAAAAGAAATGCAAGCCTCGGGCAAAGGAGAACAACGGGACGGAGCCCGCGGTGCCAAACCGCCTTTGCCCCGAGGGAGAAAGGGGAGGGGGGAGCGCCGGGGAGGGCCCTAAGGCGGCGCAGACTATTCCAGAGCCCTTTTTGGGGGAGGAGGAGGGAGAGCGCTCAGAGAAGCTGGTGCGGAGGGAGGGCGGGAGCAGCAGGTGCAGGGGGGGGGCAGGAAGGCCCCGCCTGAGACTGGGGCTCCGGAGGCGCCCCCACCTCCCGGGAGGCCACAACCTCAGAAGGAAGCCGGCAAGTGCCCGGTCCTCTCCTGGCCGAGGTGGGAGCTGGCTTTTCTCCACCTCCGAGCAGCGGGAGACCTGGCTTACATGCCCTCCTCAATCTGGGCTGAGCGGAAAAGTCATTTAAATAATGCTCATGGACCTTCCAGAACTAGACGCGTGAGGTCAGAGGTCAGAGGTCGGCAGCGGGGTCAGCGCGGAGCAAGCTGAACGCGCTGCAGGGAGAAGGTTAGAAGAGATGGGGGTCCCAGGCGGGTCGAAGAACACACGGGGAGGGGTCACGGAGGGAGGGGCCCCTAAACCCTGGATCCCCCCCTCCCCCAGTGTAATCCCCGCCCCCCTTTGTGACACCGCCCGCCGGCCCTCCCACACGGGACACCCTCCGGGCCTCCTTACCTGACACAAGACCCCCACCACCCTCCCTGCCCACCCCCGGCGACACACCTAAATCCCTGACACACCCTCACCCCTGCGCCTCCCCAGCCCCCTCCCTTCCTCCTGCCCTCCCCCACCCCGCTCACCTCAGACAACCACCCAACGGCCCCGGCCCACGGCAAACCCCCCCAGGCCCACCAAAAAGAAGGTAAAACGTCCGCCAGACGAGGAACAAAGCCGAGGGGCGGAATCACTCCCCAGAGTTCCGGGGGGGGGGTATTTCCGATCAGCCTTCTGGGAAATGTAGTCCTGGGTCAGGCTGGTACACAGTCTGGGGCACTCTGGGCGGGGCCGGGCCCACGTGGTGACCTTTTCACTTCCTCTCAGCCCTCATTCCCCAACAGTCCACCTGGGTGGAAACCACTTTCGGAAAGCCGCAAGCAAAACTCCACGGGCCTGGAACCCCCCTTCCCAGGGCCTTCACCCCCTACGTCTTGGCAGCCCCCGGAACCGGCCAGGGCGGGGACCCGAATGCAGCCACCCCGGCCCTCCGGTTGAGGCCCCAGCGGGAATGCTGGGAGCGGGACTTAGCGGAGACCGAGGCTGGACGTCCATCACCCAGGGGGCGGTGGAAGCCCTGAACAGCCGTTATTGTCCTACCCCGAGAGGTGGGATCCGCGCTCCCTCTCCTCCTCCACTCCCCGCTACCCTCCCCCTACTCCGCACATCTCTGCGCCGCCCCGGCCTTTCCAAGCCTTCTGCCGCGGGGACTCTCGGACTGGGCGGGACCCGCCCCCCAACTCACCCCCCTGGTTAACCCGCTGGGACCCCGGGACCTCCAGAGGGGCCAGGCCTCCCGCAGTCAGGCCCACCCTTGTTTTCTAGCGGGAGGGGAGAGCGCGCGCGAGAGGGGTCTGAGCCCGGCCTGCCCCGCCTTCGCCTCGCACCTATCAAGGAGTCTGCCCCCTCCCGCCCCCGGCCCCGCCCTCTCAGAACTCCGGGCCGCAGAGCTAGAGAGAGCCGGTCCCGCCCCCTCCCCGCCCCTCCCACCTCCGCCCCGCCCCTCCCGCCCCCGGCCCCTCCCTCTCAGAACTCCGGGCCGCAAAGAGCTAGGGAAGAGCCGGCCCCGCCCTCGCCTCGCCCCGCCCCTAGCGGAGAGCAGGCTCCGGAGCCCCGGGGTCGCCCGTGGAGGGACTCCAGCCGTGGGACCCGAGGAGGGGTTGCCAAGGGCCGGAGGCGAAGCCTGGCGTCGCTGGGAGCCAGGGAGGCTCGGAAGGAAAAGTCTCAGGAGAGTAAAAGGTTTCCAAGATTCCGCCAAGACTTAAACTAGCCCCCCCTCCCCTCTCATTAGTAGGCAAACGTGCTCCCTCCCTAATAAAGGTAAAGGACGTGCGGACTATAGAACGGTTCAGAGCAAACCTTTACGATCTGCCGCCAACAAGCGTGATTCGTGCACCTACCTATGGATCCTCCTCTGCCCGGGGCGCGTCCGGAGACGCTCCCCGCCCGCAGGGCCCGGCTCCCTCCGGCCCCTCCCCCCCTCCTTTATAGGGACGCGCAGCCTCGGGGGGGGGGCGGGGGTCCGAGGGCGGGCCGGGAGCTGGCCCTCGGGCACGGCGGCTCGGGACCGCGCTAACGGCGCGCCCCCGGAGACAGGGCGGGCGGCAGCGTCCGGTGGGCGGGGCTCCCCCCGGTAATCAAGCTTCTGGGGAAGCGGCTCCGTCCCGCTCTCCCGGGCGGTGGGGAAGAGCTTTAAGGGCGCTAAGGGGGGGCTCTGACGTCACGTTCCAGGAACGGGGTCTGGCGGGTCCCCCGGACCCTGTTGTGGCTCCTCCCGACCCCGGCACCGCTCCCGGGGGGAAATGAGTGGAACGGAGCTCGCGGTGAGTGGCCTTTCTTTTCCTAGTGAAACGTGAGCGTGAATGAAGAGCGAGTGGAGGGAAACTTTGGGGAAGGGCGAGTAGGGAGGAGTGCCGCGGGGACGGGCTAGCGAGGGCCCGAAGGCTCGCCTTGGCTCGGAGGGGCCCAGCTGCAGTTAGGAACCTGGATGTGGGGCGGGCCGGGCCGGGTTCCGCGGTTCTCCCCGCCTGCGCTGGCGGCCCTGAGCGGCCCTGAGCGGGAGTAGCGCAAGGCTCGCCTTCCCCTTTGTGTCTGCGGCCCCTTGGATCCCCCTCCCCCAGTCTTTGCCCAGATTCGCGGAAGCGACCTTCGGTGTAGAGCTGGAAGGCAGAGACTTCTTAAATGCAAAGCCAACCTCGGCCGCTAGAAAACCCTTTAAAAACCGCCGCCTCGTTTTTTAAGTATTATTTTAATACAGATTGTTTTATGAGTCACGTAGGGAAAGAAAGATCCACGGAAGAGGAAAAAATGACAGGGGAAAAAGGAACGAGCATAGCATGCGCTGATTTACACTCAGACTCCCCGGTTCTTTCTGGAAGCAGACGGCATGTTCTGTCCAAAGTCCATTGGGATTAGTCTGGGTCACTAACCACTGAGAAGCGAGTTTTCTCCGCTGATCATCGCACGTTATTGCTGTTATTGTGTACTATGTGTTCCTGGTTCGGCTCGTTTCCCTCACACCGGTTCCTACACACCTTTCCAGGACTGGCTAAATCAGCTTTTTCATCATTTTTTTATAGAACAGCAATATTCCAGTATCTTCACCTACCACAACTTGTCCAGCCATTCCCCGATGAATGGGCATCTCCTCATTTTCTAGTTCTTTATTAACACAACAAGAGCGACTACATTTTTGCCCAGCTGGGTTCTTTTTTTCTCATTCTTTAAAAGAAAAAGGCTATTTCAAAATCAAGTGGTTCTTCCCCTCCCCTTCCCCCCCCAGGACAAAGTGTTGAGCCAATTTACCTTTTTTTTTTGCATTTTATTTAGCCTTTTTGCCAACAGCCTTGCCTGGAACATTTTGGAGGCTTTCCCCAGTTTTCTTTCCCTTGGCTTTGGGTTGATCCTTCAGTATGTTGGAGACACTAAGATTGGGAGGCAGAAAGCTTGATGCCCTTGTTCTGAGCAGCTGATTTTGGCTCATCATCACCCTCCTTGGCTCCCTCAGCCCCTGAGCTTCAGGCACAGCAGCTTCCCCTCTGGGAGGCTATGCGGTGGGTTTGCTTTTTGGCCTCCTGGGCTCGGAGGCTGCTCGCACTTTGTTTCCTTATGGCTTATGTTTCTCCACTACTTTTATTTCTTGGCCTCCCCAGGAACCTTCCTCTTGGTCGAAGCTTCCACAGGCACTTTCTTCTTAGTTGCAGGAACTATTCCCTGGGGTGAAGCCTCTGCAGACACCCTCTTGTTGGTCAAAGCCTCGGAGGAATCTCCTTTCTGGTAGGAGGAAGCTCTGAAGAAAACTTTGCATGTTCACAGGTTCTAGCAGCCTCACTTTGTTCGGGTTTGACAAATGCTGTTGATTTCTTAGGGCCACTTTGGCCTTATCTTTAGACACTCACAGGAATCGTCCCCCGACCTTAGTAGGGGTAGAGTTTCCTTGCTTCATGAGCTTCTCCATCACTGATACCCTTGGTCAGAGTTTGTTTTAGCAACTATGAATACAGAACCCTCCAGGAGGGTGAAATCTTAGTGATCTCCAGCATGTGCTGGTCAGGTCCCAAAAGGGTCAGACCAACGTCACTCGGCATAGCTGACAAGGTAAGAGAAAGAGGCCAGAAGAGGGCTAAGGCCAGAACATGCATTTCATGACTAGCTAGAAAGGCCAGAATGCAGGCATTGAGGCAGAGCGCTTCAGAGCCTTATAACAAGTTTCCATCATAGGGAATGCATAATAAAGTAGAGGACAGTCAAGAGATAGAAATTGTAATGCTGGAGAAACTGAGTCAAGATAGAGATTAGAGAGTTTTTAATATTTTATTTGGATTTCTGAAGGGGTGAGATTTTCTGGGACCAAAGGATCCATTTTGGGCCCAGGGCTGATGTCTTAAAGCATTCAGCAGCAGCAGCAGCAGCAGCAGCAGCAGTCCCAAACTCGAATGTGAGATTCCAATGAATGGCTCCAGATCAGGGAGAGAAAGGGGTGGAGCCTGAACACTGGTAAACACAGGAAGGGACCATCAATCCGGTTCCGACAGGGTGAGGGTGAGGACCATCAGTTCTTGATAAATTAGGACTTAGGAGCCAGGATGGCTGAACTCCCCCTTATCTGGGATTATACATTTACAGTTTATGACTCTTTTGGAATGCCAGATGGCCAGATCTCCAAGCCCTAATTACCTCAGTCCTAATGAACAGGAAAGGAAAGTTGCAACCGGAGGGATTGAGGCAGAACAATTTAGGGAAACTGAGGCAGAACAATCAAAGGGAACTGTGGCACAACAAAGCTTTTAAGATGCTGTGGGGCTGGGTTGGGTGGAAGACATTTCACTTATATGATGTGGCATTTAAAAAGTTCAAGAGAGAGACATAATTCTGGGTAGCGAGGCATTTTATTAACAATGTTAGCACTCTCGAATGCCTGAGACAGCCATAGCAGTGGGTTCACGGTTCATATGCCCTTGGAAGAAGAGTATTCCTGAGGGTGGCAATCATTTCTGATTGGTTAACAATGACAATGAATACTATAATGAGAGGATGTACCTATCTTTTTTTTTTTATAGCTTTTTTTATTTTCAGAATGTAGTTTTCAACATTCATCTTTTCAAAACCTTGTGTTCCAGATTTTCCTCCCTTCCTCCTCCCCACTGCCTCCCATAGATGGCAAGCAACCCAATGTAGGTTAAATGTGTGCAGCTCTTTTAAACATATTTCCATATTTGTCATGCAGCACAAAAAAAAAAATCAGATCAAAAGGTGGAAGGAAAAAAACAAACAACAACAAAAGTGAAAATGATATAATAGGACTCTTTGATCCCCTGATCTTTGTGGGGGGTTTGGGTCAGAAAACCTTGAATCTTCTGCCCTTGGACCACCCCCCACCCTTAATTCACCTGGAGATCACTCTTTAGTTTCTATCCTCCGGGAAACTCCTAAAATAATCACCACCCTTAATTTATCTGGAGATCGATCCCTAGCCCAGGGCTACAGAAGACTAAATAAAATTGAACTCTGTCTCTTAATTCCCTGCTACCTTTTCTAATTAGGATCTTAGCCCATTGAGAACCTCTGTGTGTCAATAAACCCCATTTTGCCAACTTTAACTTCGAGACTGGGTGTTCAGGACTTTCCTTCTGAGAACTGCCATGTATGCCATGTCAGCTGCTGGGGTGGGCCCAGAAGGTAGAAAGGGCTTGGGCTCTGAGGCAGGAGGTTGTGTCTTATAGGTGTTTCCTTGAGAAGGTGAGGGGTGTGTCCTCTTGCTAGATCTTTTCTTAGGAAGCAGCACTAACTCCCCATGTCTCCTTTTTGCAGATCCACCTACGCAGTGCTCAGTAGGCTAGGCAGGGGGTAATCCCAGGGGAGAGTAAATATAAATAACCAGCTTTGAGTCCATAGGTGAAGAAGGATGTGGAGAGAGGCGGAGATGTAGAAAGAGAGACACAGAGACATACATACACCTGCTCTGCTTCCTGCTAAGCCCTGCTGAGAACCTTAACATCGGTCATCTCCATGTGTATCTGAGGAAGGTTGGTATGTATGGCCCTGGCAATCAGTAGCCTTGGTGGAAGATTACAAATGAGACTGTGAATTCTTTCACAAAACCTGCCACACCGGCCTGGGGACCCCCAAACACAGTGAGGATGTCTCTTCCATCAACACAAATACTATGTTCCAATGCACATTTAGTCTCCATTGTTCTTTCTCTTGATGTAAATGGTTCTTTACATCCCAAGTCTATTGGAATTATCTTGGAGATCACTACATTGCTTGAGAAGAGCCAAATCCATCACAGTTGATCATCACATAATCTTGTTACCATGTACAATGTTCTCTTGGTTCCACTCCCTTCACTCAGCATCAGTTCCTGTAAGTCTCTCCAGGCCTTTCTGAAATCATCCTTTAATCATTTCTTATAGAACATTCAGATACCACAATGTATTCAGCCATTCCCCAATTGATGGGCATCCACTCAGTTTCAGTTAATTGCCACTACAAAAAGGGCTGCCATAAAGATTTTTGCATATGTGGATCCTGTTTCCTTTTTTATGATTTCTTTGGGATACAGGCCCAGTAGAGACACTGCTGGATCAAAGGATATATACTTTGGGCATAGTTGGCTGCATCTATTCTAATGAACTTTGATTATGTCATTTACTTTTAAGTTTTCCCCATCATTGGACAATCTATTCAAAGAATTTATCCCCATCCAGATTTTAAGCAGAGTACAAGAGCTTCTCCATCTAGGTGAGGTTTGAAAAAGATTGTTAAGAAAGTTAATCCAATTTCATTAGCAGCAGTGTTCTTCTAGAGACTGCACTTAAAAATGTGGACTATGAAAAAATGAAGAACTCTATCGCTCCAGTTCACTGGTTATTAATAATCATTTCTCTCAATAACTAGTATTTAACTTATTCCTTTCCACTTTTTTTTTTCTAAAGTTGGAGGCAAAAACAAAAAGGAAAGATGATACAAGGGTGTAATAAAGAAAACAACTAAATGTGAAAGTGATGATTTTTACCTGCAAAACTGAGGAGGGTAGCAGATTGCATTAGAAAGCAGAAACCTATGACCAGTTCTGATGGATCAGGCCCTCCTCAGCAACGAGATCAACCAAATCATTTCTAATGGAGCAGTAATGAACTGAACTAGCTATGCCCAGAAAGAACTCTGGGAGATGACTAAAAACCATTACATTGAATTCCCAATCCCTATATTTATGCACACCTGCATTTTTGATTTCCTTCACAAGCTAATTGTACAATATTTCAGAGTCTGATTCTTTTTCTACAGCAAAATAACGTTTTGGTCATGTATACTTATTGTGTATCTAATTTATATTTTAATATATTTAACATCTACTAGTCATCCTGCCATCTAGGGGAGGGGGTGGGGGGGGGGTAAGAGGTGAAAAATTGGAACAAGAGGTTTGGCAATTGTTAATGCTGTAAAGTTACCCATGTATATATCCTGTAAATAAAAGGCTATTAAATTAAAAAAAAAAAAAAAAGAAACCTAGCATGTGTATCCACAACATTAACATGGAAGATGTCTTCCTGTAATACAATTTGAAACTATGTCCCCAAAGTCACTCAACTCTATATCCTTTGACTTTGTGATAACCACTAGTAGACTAATAAACTTAAAACACCAAAGAAAGGGGAAAAGACCCATAAGCAAAACAAAATATTTTAGCTATAGCATGTTGTTGCAAAAAAAAAAAAAAAAAGACACATAAGTAGGATCCATATATCATTTATAAAGCATTTACTAAATTTACAACTAACAAACTGAGGAAAACACAGGTTAAGTGACTTGCTCAGGATCACTTACAAAGTGTCTAAAGCCAGATTTAAACTTGGGTGTTCCTGACTTTAGACCCAGCACTCTATCCATTGAAAAACTAGCTATAAATTATTTATAGTTAAAAGATAATTTTAAAAAATACTTCCTGAGAAATGTATGAGATAGAAAATGGGAAGAGAATTTAAAAGTTCTCTTGCTGAGGGAAGGAAATCAGTCAACAAAATAAATCTCTAGTTACTATACAAAGATTGGCCAATGACAAGAAGTGTATTAAATGATAATCGTTGTGTTATTATACATCAGAGAATCCATATCAGGGAACAATTTTGCTAGAGATTTATACTAGGAGTGCAGGTTTGGTTCAAAATTAGGAAAACTATCAGCAAAACTGATTATATCAATAACAAAATGAACAGAAATCATAATTATATCTACAGATGCAGAAAAAGCTTTTGACAAAATATAACACCCACTCCTATCAAAAATGCGAGTGCACATAGAAATAAATGGAGCTTTCCTGAACGTGATAATTAGATTCTGTCTAAAATCACCAGCAAGCATTATTTATAATAGTATACACTAAAAGCCTCCAGTACAGTTGGGTGAAACAAGGATGTCCATTATTAAAACTATATTCACTATTATACTAGAAATGTTAGGGATAG
This sequence comes from Sarcophilus harrisii, assembly GCF_902635505.1. Taxonomy (NCBI): domain Eukaryota; kingdom Metazoa; phylum Chordata; class Mammalia; order Dasyuromorphia; family Dasyuridae; genus Sarcophilus; species Sarcophilus harrisii. The sequence goes on from NC_045428.1 coordinate 610,138,899, forward strand.
TCATAAGAGAAGAAAAAGAAATTGAAGGAATTAGAATATAGGCAATGAGGAAACAAAAGTAACACTTTTTACAGAGCTTATGATGACATAGAGAACCCTAGAACATCAATTAAAAAATAATTAACAACACTGAAATAAAATTGAAACAATTAGCACTGCTGCAGGATACAAAATAAACTTAACATAAATCATCAGCATTTCTATATATGATCCACAAAGTTCAACAAGAAGAGATAGAAAGAGAAATTCCATTTAAAATAGCTATAGACAAACAAAATTCCCCAGACATCGACCTGCCAAGATAAACTCAGGAACTATATGAACCCAATTACAAAACACATTTTACACAAAGTCAGACCTCAAGGATTATTGGTAGGCCAAGACAAGATAATAAGAATGATACTCCTATCTAAATTAATTTGTTCATTTGATGCCATACCAATTAAACCACCAAAAAGTTATAGAGTAGAAGAAATAATTACAAAGTTCATCTTGAAAAAACAAAAGACCAAGAGTATCAGGCAGTACCATAAAGAAAAGTGAAGGAAGGAGGCCTTGGGCAGCCGTGGGCACTCGGGCCCTGCCAAGGCATATGACGACATTATTATTGGATGCTTTCTACCTATTTCCACAAGTGATAGTGATGGGGTTTTATCCTCTGGGACTGCATTCTCTCCTGTCCAATCCCAATGAGCTCAGCCCCAAGTCCTGGGCTGGGTGCCAGAAAGGTTCCAGGGCTTCAGAGACTCTCTGTCCCGGCACCAAACACAGCTCGATCCTGGCCCTACCACATCCAGGCAGGAGGAGGCAGCCCAAAATCCAAGGAGCCTCGGATGATAACCACCTGCAGAATTGTGAACAAGTCACTGGCCCTTCGGGGCGCCCAAGTCTCCCAATTTGGACATTGAAAGGGTTGGGGGAGCTGGACTCTGAAGTCCCCCTGCCAACCCTAAACCCGGGATCTGGTGGGGGAGAACAGGCATTAGGTACTTTCCAGAAACTCTGTGGGGAAGCAATCCCCTTCTCCCTGCCCTGAGCCCCTGCCCTCATCTCACCAGTCCCAGAAAATATCATCTGAGTCCATCACTCCATTTTACAGGGGAAGAAACAAACTCACATACCTTCCCAGCATCCTGTACCCTGAGGATCAGAGCTGGCTGCAGACCTAGCCTCTGAATAGCCCTGAGAGCCTCCTCATAGGGCCTCCTGCCTCCAGCTTCTCCCTGATCCACTACCTCTTGCCAGAAGCATGTTCTTTAAGCAAAGCAATGGCTATGTCATTGGGGGGGAAAAAGAACATTTAATAAATTGACAGACTTTCAGGATTTTGTTGCAAAAAGACCAGAATGTAATTTAAAAAATTAGACATAAAAGATTCAAAAGAATTATGAGGTTAACACAGAACAACTACAAGGTACTCAATAGGACAAACTATTTACTTTTTATATGTAGAAATGTATATTATATGCCTGATTGTTATTAGTAATTGGGCACATCAGGAGAAAGATAGGGCCAGAACTTAGTTTTGTGTGATCCTAAAAAGCAAAATTGTGTAGGAAAAGGAAAAAGAGTAATTATACAAATGAAGAATGAGAAGAACTGATTGATAGAAAGGAATTAGAGGAAGAAGGCTGGTAGTGATTGAACCCTATTTACATAAGATCTAGATTAAAGAAAGATATATACATTTGGAAGAGTATAAAAGTCTTCAAAATTTATAAAGAAATGAGAGAGTGAGACATCAGGATAAAGGGGAATCATAGAAGAGTGTATAGATTAAGGAGATGGGAGGAAGAGAGATTAAGGGAAGGATTTTTAGGTTGATAAATTAAGGAATAGATGGCCAAGGTAACAGAAATAAAGCAGATGAGTGAGGAGGCAAAAGGAAAAAAGGATAATAATGAAAAATAGGAAAAAGAAAAATATACAATAAGTAATGGTAACTCAAAATGTGAATGGAACAAGTTTACCCATAAAATGCAGATAGCAGATTTTAAAATTTGAACTAAACAATACTGTGCTTTCAGGAAACATTATAAAAAATGAGAGATACACACAAAGATAAAGTGTAGAAGTAGAATTTTGTAGGCAAGGATAATCATGATCTCAGACAAAGTTAAAGATAAAATAGATTTAGTAAAAAGTGAATAATAGAGAAATTATACTATGTGTTAGTAATATTATTGAATATTGTTTTAGATCATTCAAAATACCCAAACGGGCAGCTAGATGCATAGTGGATAGGCACTAGCCCTGAAGTCAGGATGACCCAAATTCAAATGTGGCCTCAAACAGTCTACACTTCCCAGCTGTGTGGTCCTGGGCAAGTCATTTAACCCCAGTTGCCACAGTAAAAAAAAACAAAAAAATACCCAAACAGAATGAAATATCTGAGTGTAAACCTGTCAAAATAGACACAGCAATTATAGGAATATAAACATGAAATACTTTTCATACCAAAAAAATTACAACTAAATAATTTAAGTAATATCTATTTTTCTACTATTCATAATATAATTTTTAAAATGACAAACTTTACCTAACTAATCTTTCTTTTTTTTTTATTTTGAAAAAAATGTCTTTGCAATATTATCCCTTGCACTTATATGCATGGGTAATTTTACAGCATTGACAATTGCCAAACCTTTTGTTCCAATTTTTCCCCTCCTTTCCCCACCTCCTCCCTAGATGGCAGGATGACCAATACATGTTAAATATATTAGAGTATAAATTAAATACAAAATAAGTATACATGTCCAAACCATTATTTTGCTGTACAAAAAGAATTGGACTCCAAAATGTTGTACAGTTAGCCTGTAAAGGAAATCAAAAATGCAGGCGGGCAGAAATATAGGGAGTGGAAATTTGACGTATGGTTCTTAGTCATCTCCCAGAGTTCTTTCACTGGGTATAGCTGGTTAAGTTCATTACTGCTCCATTAGAACTGATTTGGTTCCTCTTACTGCTGAGGATGGCCAGGTCCATCAGAATTGATCATCATATAGTATTGTTGTTGAAGTATATAATGATCTCCTAGTCCTGCTTATTTCACTCAGCATCAGTTCGTCTAAGTCTCTCCAGGCCTTTCTGAAATCCTCCTGCTGGTGGTCATTTCTTACCGAACATTAATATTCCATATTATTCATATACCACAATTTATTCAGCCATTCTCCAACTGATGGGCATCTACTCAGTTTCCAGCCACCACAAAGAGGGCTGCCTCATACATTCTTGCACATACAGGTCCCTTTCACTTCTTTAAATGTCTTTGGGAGATAAGCCCAGGAGTAACACTGCTCGATCAAAGGGTATGCACAGTTTGATAACTTTATGAGCATAGTTCCAAATTGCTCTCCAGAATGGCTGGATGTGTTCACAATTCCACCAACAATATATGTGTCCCTGTTTTCCCACATCCCCTCCAACATTCCGCATTATTTTTCCCTGTCATTTTAGCCAGTCTGACAGATGTGTAGTGGTATCTCAGAGCTGGAATGACTTGTATTCTTAAAAATTTGACTCAGTTCTCTGTGTTTGAGAAATGAGTCCTTTATCAGAAACAGTGTAAAAATTGTTTCCAAGCTTTCTACTTCCCTTCTAATCTGGGCTGCATTGGTTTTGTTTGTATAAACAAAACCTTTTTAACTAAACATAATAGAAATTATGCATATTGTATTTTATAATGTTCTCTATTTCTTGTTTGGTCACAAATTCTTACCTTCTCCAAAGATCTGACAGGAAAACCATCCCTTGTTCTCATAATTTGCTCATATTTCGGGCCAGAACTTGAAACAAGGTACTAGGTACAACTGACAGAAACGATGCTTGTGTTCACACCTTTAGAGAGCTCATAAGTGTCTAAGTACTCAATGGAGTTCACATGTTTGGGAGATTTCAGGGCTTAGTATGAGATATCCAATTCACACCTCCCTTGAAGTTCTTAGGGCCAGAGAGCACTCTGGGAGATAACCCAGAATCCCTCTCTCTCCAAAAGGAGGAGTTAACCTTTGGGAGATCATATATATACAGGAAACCCTTAGAGCTGGAAAGAGTTACTTGGGAACGTTCCCAGGGGTCGGAGAGAAGTGCTCTGGGAGGAAGCCCACAAGCCCTATCTTCGAGGCAAGAGAGATTCATTGCATCTTCCACCTTGGTGTTGGCTGGAGGCTGAAGAAAGCAGAGGCAGAAGCCAAGGACAAAGCTGCAAGAGCTCTTGAAACCAAGCAGAGAGATAGGCCTCTGAGCTAACCGGGCTATATTGAGGGACACAATAGAAAGATCTGAACTCTTATCACCTCGCTGCGTTTTGGACAAAGAACACCACATCTAGTATCACCCATTTCAACCTTCTTTTGATATAGCATGTGAGATGTTGGTCAATGCCTAGTTTCTGCCTTGAGACTAGCTCCAGGACCTTGTTTGAGGAGAAAGTATAATGTGGAACAGGTAGAAACTTCACTTACTGAAGGTCAAAGTTTGTTTATTGATCTGAGAGCTAGGGTTTATATACTCTAAGCTAGTGTTGCAATAATACCAGGTCTCTCTAAATTACATAATGTATATTCCTTCATTACATTGTAGTTAAACATTGACAGTAAACAGCAACTAGCTATAACAATCTGTGCACTACAACATAATCATAAATTGTTATGGGCCAGAACTCTGAACTTGAAACAAGGTACTAATTAAGTAGAATTGATGAGACAATGGTTATCGAGTTTAACATGGTGATTAATAGTACTCTAAGTTCAGTATGATTGATTTAATTTTACAATAAATAATCATTCCCTAGAGATATGATTGGCTTATACTCAGTGTAGAGCATATAAACTGGGACTCAGAAAGCCTTCAGATTCAGAGATTGAGAGAAGACAAGAAAACTGGAGGCAGGAGCTTAAACTCTCAGAGGGCAGGAGAAAAAAATTAAATTTGATCTTCAGTCAAGCTCCTGGTGGCAGTCAATCCACCTTCATTTTCCCCACTGAAACCAAGACTCTGGAAGACCTTTAAGAAAGCTGCCCAGCCCCAGGCAAGGAGACAATAAAGGATTTGGACTTTAACATCTGGCTGTTTTCCTGGTGATTAGTAACTGAAAAGAAGGCTGCTTCTGGAGACCCCCTAGAAAACCAAACAAAAGAACATTACAATAAATCGTTTGGGATGCCTTACTAATGTTGAGCCAGCCATGAATCCCTGGCATAAAAACCACCTGGTAATAGTGTATGCCCTGAACTGTTGTAATTTCTTTGCTAATATTTTATTTAAAAATTTTCCATTAAAATTCATTAGGGAGATTGTTCTCTCATTTTATTGCTCTATTCTGGTTCTTCCTGGTTTATCAGCATCATATTTGTAACACAAAAGGAATTTGATAGGTCTCCTTCACCTATTTTTCCACATGTTTTATATATTGAGATTATTTATGTAGTATAATTCAATTGTAAATCTATCTAGTCCTAGAGGTTTTTCCTTAAGGAATTTACTTATGCTTTGTTCATGTTTTTTTTTTTTTTTCCTAAAAGAGTGTTATTTTATTTTCTCTTCTGTTAATATTCCTCTCTTTTAGTTAAATTATTAGACTTATTGGCATACAATTCAGAAATAAAGCTAATAACTGTTTAGTTTCTTCATTGGTAGTAAATTTATCTTCTTTTTTGATACTGGCATTATGGTTTTCTATTCCTTAAAAATATTCAAATTAACCAAAGATTTCATTGTATTTTTCTGATAAAACCAGCTGTTTTATTTGGTCAATAGTTTTTTTTTTTTTTTAATTTTAAATTTTACTAATTTTTCCTTTGATGTTCAAAATCTCCAATTTGGTATATAATTGGAAATTTTTGATTTGTTCTTTTCTAACTTTTTTTTCAACTTGGCTACCATATTCATTGAGCTTCTTTTCCCTCTATTTTATTGGTTTGTTTAAAGATATAAAATTTCCCAGTGTTACTACTGGGATTATATCCCAAAGAGATTATAAAGAAGGGAAAGGGACCTGTATGTGCATGAATGTTTGTGGCAGCCCTTTTTGTAGTGGCTAGAAACTGGAAACTGAATGGATGTCCATCAGTTGGAGAATGGTTGAATAAATTGTGGTATATGAATATTATGGAATATTACTGTTCTGTAAGAAATGACCAACAGGATAATTTCAGAAAGGCCTGGAGAGACTTACATGAACTGATGCTGAGTGAAATGAGCAGGACCAGGAGATCATTATATACTTCAACAACAATACTATATGATGACCAGTTCTGATGGACCTGGCCATCCTCAGCAACAAGATCAACCAAATCATCTCCAATGGAGCAGTAATGAACTGAACCAGCTACGCCCAGAAAAAGAACTCTGGGAGATGACTAAAAACCATTACATTGAATTCCCAATCCCTATATTTATGCCCACCTGCATTTTTGATTTCCTTCACAAGCTAATTGTACAATATTTCAGAGTCTGATTCTTTTCTACAGCAAAATAACATTTTGGTCAGGTATACTTATTGTGTATCTAATTTATATTTTAATATATTTAACATCTACTGTCATCCTGCCATCTAGGGGAGGGGGTGGGGGGGGGGGTAAGAGGTGAAAAATTGGAACAAGAGGTTTGGCAATTGTTAATGCTGTAAAGTTACCCATGTATATATCCTGTAAATAAAAGGCTATTAAAAAAAAAAAATTCCCTTGGAATAAATCCCAAGGAATTTCTGAACTTTTACATAAAAAAAAAAAAAAAAAAAAAAAGATATAAAATTTCCCTTAAGTATGGCTTTGGCTGCATGCCATACTTTTTGGTATGTTGTCTCATCATTATCATTCTTTTGATGAAATTGTTTCCATGATTAGTCATTTCACCCACTCATTCTTTATTTAGTTTCCAATTAATTTCTAATCTAGCTTTTCATGGCCCTTTGTTGTAATTTGTATTGCATCATGAATGAAAGGATGCATTTAATATTTCTGCCTCTGTATTTAATTGAGGGTTTTTTGCACTAATGCATGGTCAATTTTTGTTTAGGTGCTATGCATGAGTGAGGAAAAACATCCATTTTCTTTTTATATTATTTTTTCAGGTTATACATGTACATTAACTTTTTAATACACATTTCTTTATGGATTATGTTGAGAGAGAAAAATCAGAAAAAGGGGGGGAAACTACAGGAAAGAAAACAAAGTGTAGTGTTCTTTTCTAAAATATATTGTTCTCTGGGAGCAGATTTCTTGAGGGGCTTCTGGAGACAGTATAGTTTCAGTTCAAGGTAATAATCATCATTGCAGCCAGGTGTTAAAAGTTCAAATCCTTTATTGTCTCTTCCAAAATATCCCAGTTAGCTTTCCTTGGTTCTGAGAGCTCTTGTTGCTAGTCCTTTGCCTCTGCCACCTTCAGCCTCCAGCTTTCTCTGAATCCTGGCTATGAATCTCCCCAACTGAATTCTGGCTCTCAATCTCCTCTACTGACTCCTGTTTTCTCCATTCCAAAAAGTCTTTAGTGCTTGTCCTTTTATATGCTCTTTTAGAGGTGTGAACTCAAAGGTTGACTGAGAGTGGGATTGTGAGTTCCTGCCTTGTGAATCTCCTCCACTGAACTTGTGAATCTCATACTGAATCCGGACTTGTGAATCTCGAATGCTAATAATGTGTGAACTCTTAAAGGTGTGAAAGGTATGAACTCTGAACTAGAGAACTGATAAGCACGATGCTAAAATTAGACTACTGACTTATCACTTTAAGAATCCTAACAAAAAAGTGAAAATAGCATGTGCTGATTTACAATCAATTTCCACAGTTCTCTTTCTGGATGCAGAAGGTGTTTTCTACCCAAAGTTTATTGGGGTTGCCTTGGATCACTGAACCAGCTTAGATGAGCCAAGTCATTCACAGTTGATCATCACATAATTTTGCTATTTCTGTGTACAATGTATTTCACTCGGCATCAGGAGATATATTTTTCTTCTTATATATATATATATTCTCATAATTATAACTTTTTATTGACAGAACCCATGGCTAGGTAATTTTTTACATTATCCCTTGCACTCACTTCTGTTCCGACTTTTCCCCTCCTTCCCTCCATCCCCTCCCCCAGATGGCCAGCAGTCCTATGTATGTTAAATATGTCACAGTATATCCTAGATACAATATATGTGTGCAGAACCAAACAGTTTTCTTGTTGCACAGGAAGAATTGGTTTCAGAAGGTAAAAATAACCCAGGAAGAAAAACAAAAATGCAAACAGTTTACATTCATTTCCCAGAGTTCTTTATTTGGGTGTAGCTGCTTCTGTACATTATTGATCAATTAAAACCGAGTTAGATCTCTTTGTTGAAGAAATCCACTTCCGAGATATATTATTTTCAATTCCTATTTAATTTTCTCCAGAGGTCTTGATGCTGTTTGAATAGTCTAGATTAGTGGCTATAAGAGAGTTGTTAAGAATCCCCTTTTAATCATTCGCAGGTTCTAAGAGTGAAAGAATTCACTCATTCCCAAATTATTAGTTACAAGTTGGGTTTCAGCTCAAGTTGGAATTGTTAATTCAATAGGGTTGGAATCCTTTTGCTCAGGACTGACCCAACCCCGCCTAGATAACAGAATAAAACTCTTGTTTCCCTCGGGTGGGATCCCTCACTGAGGCAGAGTTGAAGGAAATTTTCTCCTTCAAGGAGTTTTAGAATTTCAGGGTCCCTTCTTCAGTCTATCATATTTAAATTTCTAAAATCCCATTCACTTCAATTTCTTTCTTGATTGTGGTGGTTTTTAACTAGTTCTGAGAAGGGGAGGTTGAAATGCCCCTTTAGTATGCTTTTGCTATCAATTTCTTCCTGTAACTCACTTAACTTCTCTCAGAATGTGATGTTACACCACTTGGTGATTATGTTTAATATCGTTATTACTTCATTGTCTATGATAGTTTAAAAAAAAATTCCTTAATTACCCCTTAATTAGATAGATCCACTTTTGCTTTTGTTTTGCCTGGCATCAGAAGTGCTACCCTTGCTTTGTCTGTTGAAAAATAATATATTCTACTCCAGCCTTTCACTTTTACCGTTTCAAACGTGTTTCTTGTAAACAACATTTGTAGGATCCTGCTCCTATAATCCATTCCACTATCTGCTTCCATTCTATGAAAAAGTTCATAATCACAGATTTGATTACTGTGGGTTTCCCATTATCCTCTTTGCTTGTTTATACTTCTCTCTTTTTTCCTCCTGTCCTTCTGCAACAGTGTTTTACTACTAATACCTTCCTCAAATTACTCTCCCTTCTGTCAGCATCCCCTTTTTTCTTCACCTCTATTTTCCTGTAGGGCAGGATGGATTTCAATACCCAATTGCATTTGTATTTTTTCTCTCTGGGACAAACCTGATGAGAATAAGATTCAAACACTGTTCATTCCTTTCCTTCTACAATAATAATTCTTGCATCTCTTAATGTGATATAATTTACTCTACTCACATGTAACCTTTGCTCTTCTTTCAGTACAATCCTTTTTTCTAACGTTTAACTTTTCAAAATGTAATCACAAAGTCAACTTGTGCCTACATTCTTTCTATATATACTCCTTCCAGCTGCCCTAATAGAGGTAAGTTCTTAAGGCTTACAAGCATAATCTTAATTATTTTTTTCCTTTTACCACTTTAATATGGTTGATTTTTGTAATTGAAGATCGAATTTTCTGTTCAGCTCTGATCTTTTCTTCAGGAAGATTTGAAAGTCCCCAATTTCACTGAATGTTTATTTTTTCTTCTGAAGGATTATGTTTATTTTTGCTGGGCAGTTGATTCTTATAAGCAAAACTTCTTTCCCTTCTGAAATACCATATTCTAAGCCCATAAAACTTTTAATATTGAAGTTTCAAAGTTCTGCCTAATTCTGACTCTTTGGTATATATATCTATATCTATTTTTTCTTTCTGGCTGCTTGAAGTTATTTTCTCCTTGACTTGATTGTTCTAGTATTTGGCTAGAATATTCCTTGGAATGTTCTTTTAGGGATCTCTTTCAGTTGATTTGTGTATGGATTCTTTCAATCTCTTACCTTCTGTTCTAGCACATTTGATATTAATTTCTTCAAGTATAATGTCTAAGTCTTGCTTTAAATTAAGGCTTTCAAGTGATTCCTAAACTATCATTCCTGAATCTATTTTCTAGACCAGGTGTTTTTCCAATGAAATGGTTTACATATTTTTCTATTTTAAAAAGTATTTTAATTTTGTTTCATTGATTCTTGACGTCCCATAGAATTATTTATCTTCCACTTGCCCATTCCTAATTTTTAAAACATTATTTTCTTCAACCTACTTACTTTTTCAAAGCGGTTTTCGTAGTTTTTCTTTTTGAGCTTTTCCATGAGTTCTTTCTGAGCTTGAGTCCCATCCTGTTTTTTCTTTATAATTTTCCCTTAGGTATTTGACATTTTGGCCCTCTTCTCAATTTTTGTTTGATCTTGTTAGCATAACTTTCTATGCTCATTTGCTTTCTTTCCTTCTTTCTTTCTCCAACCTTTCCCCTTAATTTGAGTTCTGCTCCTGAGGTACAAGGGAAATAGGTTCAAGCTTCTTTTGCCAGGTGCTTTGTGGGCCCTAGATATTTTCTTAGTGTTGAGACAGCACTCCCTTGAGGCTCACAGAGACCATTATGCGTGATATTGTCCTGGGGACCTGCAGAAGAATCGGGGTGACTGATATGGGTGAATGCTGCAGGGAGCTGGCCTTGGGTTGCACTGAGTTCTGTGGAATGGGGCTGTGGACCTTCCACCCAGTTGCATGATACTATGCTGAGCCATATGGGACACCGCTGAGCTACACCAGGACCGTAGGAATTCCTGCTGCTCTGCTACGGCTGTGGACAGTCAGGGAGGTGAGTGGCAAGTACTTTGCCATGTCTCAAGAAGATGGAAGCTACCCTTGGAAAGATGGAATGCAAAGCATATGGCAGAGAAGAGGTTCCTGGATGGTCTCCGCCTGTTCACTGGAGCTGCATTGAGGCACATGATGGGGTCCAATGTTGTCTTGTCTGCCTGCCTGTCAGGAACTGCATCGGGGCTTAGGGCATCTTGCTGTTTTGCTGAAGCAGGGAATGCTACTGACTTCCTGTAATGCTTTCTGTCCTGGACCATACTCCCCTTTTGTAGAAGTTTAGGAGACCTTACCTGACAACTTTCCAAGTTTCTTTTAGCGAAAAGATTTGTCTGAGCCTTTCTTTTTCACTGGTTCTACAATTCCAAAATTCATTTTGGGGCATAATTTTATAACTGTTTAGAGGTGAATATGAAAGAGTTTGAGCAATTTCCAGGTTATTCTGTCATGTTGGTTCCCACAAGTCAAAGCTTTAAGATTCTGAGAAATACTGCCCATTTTTCTGGCTTAAAGTACTATATGAAATGTAATTTCTAAGGAAATCTGTGCTTTATAGAAATACCTTCTCTTAGCTCCATAAATTTTTATCTACATGAAGATTTTTCCAATGTACACAGTAGTACATTGTGTCTAATATCTCCATTTTGTAAGGAAGGCGGGTCATCATTGAACAGATTCTGAAATCTTTTCTCCACTGAGGGTCTTAAGAAATGATCTTTGGTTGAAGACCTTCCCACGTTGAGTCCAGGCAGGGCATGTTCACAAAATGAATATCCCTGATATTTAACAAGCTCTGTATTGCCTTTCCACATTTGTTACAGGGATGTAATTTCTATTTCCTTTTACTTCCTCTTCCCTGATGGGAAATAAGTGATGAATTTAGTCTTTTCTATGTGGCTACATTAATGATTTTTATCCTCTGGTATGGATTCTTTTATTTTAGGTCAAGGAAGAGAGCATATAAAAAAACCTTACCACAATCTAAACCCTTCTTCAGTGTGGCTTCTCTAAAGTAGATAATATCAGAGGGATATCTAGAAGCATCTCCATATCGAATAATATTCCAAAGGTTTCTCTCCAGCTGGGATTTTCTGATGGGCAGAAAATGTGTTATGTTGTTGGAAATTCTTTGCATGTTGATCACACTCATGAGGTTTCTGATATGCAGGTAAATTGTGGTTTTCTAAACAGCCCTTTATACATTCATTACATTTACAATGTTTCTCTCCAGTGTGGATTCCCTCATGTGCAAAAAGATTCATTTTCATATGAAAGCCTTTCCACATTGATTGCATTTATAAGGTTTCTGCCTACTGTGGATTCTCTGGAGTACAGCAGCAATAGAACTCTACTTGAATGCATTTCACTCTCATTACAGTCATAAGGTTTCTCTGCAGTGTGAACTCTCTGGTGTTTAACAAGACCAGAGCTTTTTCTAAAAAGTCTTTCCACATTCATTATATTTATGTTTCTCTCCAGTGTGGATTCTCTGATGTACAATAAGACCTATCTTCTGTTTGTAAGCTTTTCCACATTGATCACATTCAAAAGGTTTCTCTCCAGTATGGACTCTGTGATGTACAGTAAGACCTGTCTTCTGTTTATAAGCCTTTCCACATTGAGCACATTCATAAGGTCTCTCTCCAGTATGAACTCTCTGATGTACAGTAAGACTAGTCTTGTTTTTGTAAGCCTTTCCACATTGAGCACATTCATAAGGTCTCTCTCCAGTATGGACTCTCTGATGTACAGCAAGATAAGCCTTCTGTATGAAAGCCTTTCCACACTGTTCACATTTATAAGGTTTCTCTCCAGCATGGACTTTATGATGTACAATAAGACCAGTCTTGTTTTTGTAAGCCTTTCCACACTGATCACATTCATAAGGTCTCTCTCCAGTATGGACTCTCTGATGTATAATAACACCAGCTTTCTGTTTATAAGTCTTTCCACATTGTTCACATATATAAGGTCTCTCTCCAGTATGACCTCTCTGATGTACAATAAGACCAGTCTTGTTTTTGTAAGCCTTTTCACACTGATCACATTCATAAGGTTTCTCTCCAGTGTGAACTCTCTGATGTTTAACAAGATTATAGCTTTTCCTAAAAGTCTTTCCACATTCATGACATTGATAAGGTTTTCCTCCAGTGCTGGCTCTGTGAAGTACAGTACAGATTGGTCTCCTAGTGAAGTCACAGATACCATCACTCATGAAGCTTTGCTGATGAGTTTCTTCCACAGAAATGCTCAGCTTCCCACTCAGCTCTTTCATTTCAGGTCTAATCTGTCTTTCTGCAAGAAACAAATAAAACATGGGTACAAAGACACATGTACAGACATATATAATTATAACCCATTGGTATAAAGTAAACTGATCCACAGCCTTATTTTTTCAGGCTAAGATAAAAGTCTTAAAAGTTGAAAGGGCACAATCAATCATTTGAAAATGCCATTAGCTCACATCTGCAGGATGACTGGATTTATACTTTCATGTAGAATCACATTAGATCCCAGGAGATATGGTCCATTATAACCTCGATTCCATTCCAAACAGTATTAATCAGTTTTATAATTTACATAAATCATAGATAAATTTTTATAGGAAGTCTTTATAGTAAGCCTGAAACTTTATTGGAACACTGACTCCTTGTTTACCAGATATAAAGACTACTGGAGCATCCCCAAGAATCCTGTGTCTACATTGTTTTTCTCAAATTCCAAGTCTACACTTAGCATGGGTGACATGGTATAGTAATCCCCCAATTTGTTTTTGGTATCTCCGTACAATTTTTGCCATCTCTTCTTTAGGAAGAACCCATCCTTCTTATGTCGGCAGAGATAACCCAACCTCTCTGCTGATAAATTTTTAGTTGATGTATCGTTGTTGGCCCTCAAAACAAGGTCTACCAAGGAATGGGGACTTGGACTTTGTTTTCTCTTTTTAGAGTGTCCACTTATCAAACCCTAGAAAAACAAGATCCTAGGGTTCAGGGCCATCTCAGGAAGATCTAAGTCCACTTAGTGGAGGGATCCATGCAGCCTTTTATAAAGTGGTTTTTCTTGGAGACTGAACAATTCTGGACCTCAGAATTCTCAAAACCTATGACAAAGGCTGGTCCGGCATTCTCATGTTCTGGCCTTAAGCCAGCTTCTGTCTCTTACACCCCCCCTACAGTAAGTGACCTTGGTATGGCTCTAACCCTGATGGGACCTGACTAACCAACCCCCTGGTGAAGATCACAGAGGCCCCTTTCTAAGCTCCAGAAACAACTCATTCTATGGGACACTGGGGAGCCTCTACCTCTCATCTCCCTAAAGTGAGAGGGACCTCCATAAATCTGGCCAATGAGTCTCCACAAATGGTTAAAATTTGAGACTTAAGAGATCAGAGAGAAATTACGCTGATGACTTCTGTAAACCACAGCCTTAAATTGATTCTGAGTAAGGCAGCAGTCTTTTTTTGCTACTTACATGCTGCTGAATGGAGGGAGAAAATCATGAAACCAGGTTCCAGTATAAATTTAGGCCAGAAAATCTCAGTGTGACTCTCACTGTGGCAAGGCTACCCTTTGACAAATACCAAACTGTCTCCCTTGGGGCAACTAGGTGAAGCAATGGGAAATGAGCTGGACATAGAATCAAGAACATGTAAGTTTCAGACACTTACTAGTTCTGTCACCCTGGCCAAGTCACTCCCCCTTATTTGCCTCAGTTTCCTCACCTGTAAAATGAGCTGGAAAAGGAAATAAATCCAAAGTACTTCAGTATCTTTGGCAAAAAAACAAAACAAATAGTCATGAAGAGTCAAAAATAACTGAAATGACCAAATATTACTTGGCTGACTCCCTAACCTATTCACCACAGAAGGTTTCCCAATCTTTTCATATGTTCCCATATGTTCTTCCCATCAGAGATACTGCTTTACATTGCTCTGGAAAAAATGGACATTAATCCAGTGCCATCTTCTCCTCCTCAACCCCATAAATCAGGAACCTAATTTTCCTTTTTGACACAAAGGCCAGATGAAATGGTTCTTCTGCTACCTAAAGCAAACCTCTTTCAGGTTCATTGGGCCCAACATGTTCCTCAGTATACTGCCTCTCTAGCATCTCCATTTTTTCACCACTTTTCAGCCTTTCCTACCTTTTCCTAGTGACTCTAATAAAACCATGTCTCTCTAATCCTCAAACACAGTCCCTTAATTTCTTCATCCTCATGAGCTATTTCCCCAGTCTCTTTATTCTATTTCACAGCTAAACAGCCCTAGATGCCATTTATAATAGGTGTGTCCAAGTCCTCTCCTTTGCTTTCTCAGAAAGTCCCTGAGTTCTAGCTCCCAATTTCATTGTTCACCTAAAACTCCCATCTCCAACATTACCCCAGATCTCAAACTTGCTAAATCCAATGGCCATTTTTTCATCCTCATCCTTCCTGGCTTCTCTGTTGCCTTTGACTCTGCCAGTCACTCGTTTTCCCTCTCACTGGGTTTGAGTGATGTGCCTTTCCTGGGTCTCTTTCTACTGTATCCCAAACCAAGCTCAGTCTCCTTCCCCAGCTCTCCCATCTTCCTTCTTTCCTAAGCCTCTCCAAGGCCTCCTCCCAGGAGTGCAAGCTCACAAATGAAGCCTCAAGCTCTCCTCCCTGCCTGACACAGTTGTGGGTATTTGTCTCACAAGTCTGTGAGCTCACCGGGAGCAGGGGAGGTTCTTTATATCTCTTTAGACCCCTGGTGCTCAGCAGAGCGTCTGGAACAAAGCAACTGCTTAATAAAAGTTTGTTGCTTTGAAGAAAGTTAAAAAGGAGCTCAGCTTGGAAAGCCTAAACTCCCTTTGCACTTTGAGGAGACTTCTACACCCCTAAATTCTCAGTGATGGCTTTTTGTAGGATCATAGATTTATCTCTGGAAGGGAGATTAAAGACCATAGAGTCCAACTCCCTCATTTTACAGGTGGGGAACCTGAGGCTTCATAACCACAATGCCATTTTGATAAAGTGTCTGAAAATTACTCCAAGTGAGGTCCTGCTACCTCCAGTTCTAGGTCTTGCTTCACCACAACACCTAGAACCCTCTTGTAATCACAGCTCTCATCTACCTGTTTCCACCTCTCTCACCTGGGCAGCAGCTCCTCAGGACTTCTTGCTCCAGCATCCCCTGTGCTTCCCTTTGCTCAAGATGAGAGATCACTTCTTTGGGAGCCGGCAAGCCTGGAGAAGGAAAGGTGAGGATGCAGAGACACAAACTTAGTCCTCTTTAGGGAAGAATATTCATACAAAGCTGCTCCATTCTGAGAATCACTCCATTGGGTTTACACACATCTATCTGGCTGTTTTCTCCCATCAGCACTTGTAATAAATAACCCCTAACAGGACATGCTAGATCACCTTTGAGCCCCAACAAAAGAGACCTGGATGAATCACCCTTTGCTCTGCTCCCCCCTCATTGAAATTCTATAAAAACTTTAGTTTTGAAGGTAGTTCCAGAGTTCCAAGGGAAACGCTCCTTACCCAGGGAGAGCAAGTTCTCGGCATTCTCCAGCATGACCTCCATGTGCAGCTCTTTCTGATCCGGGTCCAACAGACCCCACTCCTCCAGGCTGAAGTCCACAGCCACATCCTTGAAGGTCACCAACTTCTAAAACACCAAGACCCAGAGGACTTAAGAGTTGAAGTACGCTTCATAACTGACCTAATCCAGTGCTTACAGAAGGGACCCGAAGCACAGAGGAGAGATCTGCCCAAAGGTCACATCCTTTATGAGTGTCAAGTTGACACTTGGAACCATAGTCATGAAAAACCCAATGCAATTTAAAAAAACAATTGACATTTTCAGTTGTAATAAAATTGAAAAATATCTTACACTGAAGTACCATTTCTCATGGAATCAGAGAAGTTAAGAAGTTATACAGTCAATAAATTGATCTGAGCAGCTCTCAAGGAGAAAGAGGTGGTATAAAATTTTCCCCTAATCAAAACTGGCATCAATGCTCTGCTAAGGAAACTCTAGACAGAATTTATGAGAAACGATCAAGCCACAAGAATTCAAGGCATAAATTGCTTCCTAGGATCAATAAATACAAAGAAAGGAATAACAGCTTCTCACAATCTGAAATACATGGAATGGAAACTTGGAAGAATATTCTTCCATGATATTAATTACAATCTGGATTAAAGTGAAGGAGACTGTTTCCATCTAAGTGAAAGAGGCATCTATGGTTACCATGAGAGCCGGTATGAATCTTACTGAAAACATGTTATGTCTTGACTTTATGACTCCTTTTACTTGTGAATGATACATATTCATGAATTTTGATGTCGCAGAGAAATGGGAAACGTGACATTTTATTACCTGGCACTGGAGCTAATTTATTGAAAAGAAATTGCTTTTTTGTTAAATTAATGATTAAAACGTATTCTTGCAAGTTTCTGTCTGTGTGTGTGTGGGGGGGTGGGGGCAGGTGACGTCGGGCAGGCACAGAGAGCGGACATTGTGTCCGTGGAGTAGAAGCTACTGAGCGAAGCGCTGCTCCTTGCCGGCGCTTTTACAAGGGCCACTTAGTAGGCGCAGCGGAGAGAGCACCGGCCCTAAAGTCTGGAGGGTCGGAGGGCAGACGGGGCTGCCGACTGCGTGACCCGGGCCAGTCGCTCGTCCACCTCAGCAAACAAACAACAAACGTCCCACGGCAGCAATTCGGCTGCTAGAGACTTAACGCCAAAGCGCCAAGGAAACCCATTCAAAGGCAGCGCGGCCGGCGCTACTGCTGGATCCAGCGCGAGCCTGTCTTTGGGGGGAAACGGTCGCCAGCCAGGCAGACAATTGTTTCTGGGGAGCCTCCAACGTGGCTCCGGGCGGGGAGGAGCAGCGCTTACCTGGAGCGGGCGCCCCAAGTTCTCGGGGGCCATTCCCGCGGCTCCCTGCCGGGCCGGCCCTGGTCCTCCGCAGATCGGGCTGGGAAGGGAGGAGGACGCCGGGGGGAGGGCTTTCTTTCTCCAGCGGGGGGCTGACCTGCAGGGATTCAGAACATGGGTCACATGGGCCCCGCCCTGGGGAGAGACCCCCACGCGGGGAAGGGGGGGGCCTTAGCCCGCCCTCCCTCCCACAGACCCAGCGGCAGAAGAGCCCGGCCTGGGCCCCCGGGCCCCGGGGGTTTCCCCCCCCCCCGCAGCCACAAACTACCTGTGACCCTCCGGGCTCGGTCTGGGAGGCGGGGACGGAGCTGCGGGGACCCCCAGGGGAATCATCTGGGCTGGGACGCGCCCGGCCTGGGATCCCGCAGCCGGCCCGGGACCGGGGGGAAGGGGCCCCACAGCACGGCAGGGAAAGGGGGGGCCCGGAGCCCGGGAAGCACGGGCGGGGTCTCGGGCTTCCCGGCGCCCGCGAGGGCCAAGGCAGGAGGAGCGCGCGGCCGCACAGGCCGGCCCAGACCGGCGCAGCCCGGCCCGCGAGGACCTACCGGGGCCGCAAGCACGGGACGGACGCCTCGCCGCGCTCAGCTCTGGGAGGGAGGAAGAGCTCGCGCTCCCGGCGGCCCCGCCCCCCGTGACGCGCTCGCTCTGACCAATCACACTCGGACGCTCCCCTCTGACGCCCCGCCCCGGCGCTCGGCCACGCAACGCGGGGACCAAGGGCCGGCCGGGCCGCGCGGTAACCGCGCCTGCGCAGCCGCGCCCGCCGCCCGAAAAGGGGGGGCCTCGGGCGGGGGCGGGGCCCGGGCGGGGCCGCCCCGCATTCCCTGGCGAGGCGGCGTCCGCTCCGGGCGTTACTCCTCCCCCTCCCCCCGGCTCCCCAGAGCTCCCTGGCTGCGGCAGAGGGAAGGCTCAGGCCGCGCTGAGGGGGCCTCGCCCTCACCCGGGAGGTGCCGGTCCGAGGGAGCGCGGGCGTGTAATGGGGAGGGAGGTCTGGGTCTCCCTCTGTAGGACGTAACCGCTGTCCGGGAGCGGCTCCTGGGGGGCTCTGGGGGCGGCCTCCCCCCGTATGACGTGACCGCTGTCCGGGAGCAGCCTCCCCCGGGTAGACGTAACCGCTTGGGGCGGCTCCGGGGGCTCTGGGGGCGGCCCCCCCGTATGACATAATCGCTGTCTGGGAGCGGCTCCCGGGGGGGCTCTGGGGGCGGCCCCCCCGTATGACGTAACCGCTGTCCGGGAGCGGCTCCTGGGGGGCTCTGGGGGCGGCCTCCCCCCGTATGACGTGACCGCCCGGGAGCACCTCCCCTCCCGATGACGAACGCGCCCGGGGCGGCTCCGGGGCCTGGGGCAGCCTTCCCGAAGGCAACCCCCAACGCAGCCGCCCACAAAAGTTCGGCCTTGTACCGCCTCTCCCACGGCCCGGCCAGCTTTCTCTGGCTCCGAGGGCGCCGCTGGTCCTTTGCCTTCGGCCCAGCCCCGACTCCTCGCTTCTCGGCCTCCCCCCTGACCGACTGCGCCGACTCAGCATTCCAACCCCTAGTGATGCCGGCTTACACTCAGGGTGATGCTGCATTTAATTGTAAGAAAGCACTTAGCGCTCGGTCAGATCTAGAAAAAGGACTGAGACTCCAGAAGACAGAGCGCTGCAGATGGAGCTGGAGATTTGGGAGCCAGGCAGAGACATTGGCTCCATCTTGCGCCCGGTGCTGGCTGGCTTCTCCTCCTGCTGCCGCCCACTGAGACCAAGGCCCTTCAGAAAGCTGGCCCGGCCAGAGTGAAGGGAGGCAAACTTGAAGCAGACATTAAGATTTTTGGACTTTAACCCGACTATTTTGGAGCTGATTATTCTGTTGAAAGGAAGGCTGGTCCCAAGACCTCCAGAAAGCTGAACCTGAACATTACACAGTCTGTCACACTTTTCTTTCTTGATTGTGGTGGTTTTTAACTAGCCCTGAGAGGAAGAGGCTGAAATGCCCTCTAGTTTAGTTCTGCTATCTATTTCTTCCTGTAACTCAATTAACTTCCCTTCCTGCAGCCTGTGACAGCCTGCCGGTCTGACCCAGTCTTAATTTTAGTGGAGAAGTGCAGGGGGCAGGAGAAGCCGCCAGGAGAATAGTCAAGGATGGAATGCATGTCTCTCCTTGGCTCCGAGGTCTTCAGCTCCAGCCTCCAGTCCTCTGCCTTCTCCCCCACTGTGTCTGGCTGAATTTGTCCCAGGTTATATGCTTCGTTACAGTATCCTGAGTATAAAGCAACCATTATAGTACGAGGGAGACATTTGTTGTAAGATTGAATCAATCATTCTGAACTAAAGAAGTATCCGTTCACTATGTGAAACTAGATAACCATTGTATTATCAATTCCCCTGAGTTAACGCTTTTCTTCAGAGTCCTGACCCATTACACAGAGCCAGCTGCAGTAATCCTGGTCTATAACTGGACCCTGGACACAGATGGTTCTGGGGGGGAATGAGGCTGGTGCGTTTGGGCACCCTCCCTCACTTAATTACAAGTCCCTTACGGGTCTTGGTGTGTCCTCCATCGTGTCATTGTCCTCTCTTAGAAAAAAGGACTGACGAGAGTGGACCTGACTCTGCTTTTGTGATTTCCTCTGTCTCCATTCATCAGTTTGTGAATGGGAGTGGAGACCACCTTCTTACTCAGAAAGAATTCAAACCTAATTTATCCGCTTTCTGACTGGTCCTGGTTCCTGTTGACCAACCTTTTCCCATTCTTGGAACATCATTGGTCTAATTTACATAACTAACAGCTTCCCTAAGGTTAGGGATATGGGAGGGAAAGACTCCTGGTTATTCCATAACAGGACCAGAAGCCCTAGTCCCTTGTTATCTTTACTATGGGATTTGTTCATAGGTGAGAGGGAGCAGGAAACAGACAGAAATAGACACATAGATTTTTGGCCCCTCGAAGGGACCAGGATGCAAGCACTGAAGGGGGTTAGGCCATGTGATCAGCCCTGGGGAATATCAACCAATCAATACACATCGATTAACCACCTGTTCTGTTCTATGCATTGCATGGGTATACAAAGAAAAGCTGTCAAGAAGCTTTAAATCCAGCATATAAATTTATAGATGGTTTCAGAATAAGCAACAGTTTATGAAACTTATTCTTAGCTAATCCAGGCAAAGGAAAGTGTTTTTCATGGAAATGCATCATGTTTAACAGACATATGTATATAGAGGGTGGGGGGGGGGGGGAAGTTTATGAAGGAAGGAAGAGTCCAGGTGGAGAGAATCAAAATCATAGTGACAATGATAGTGCTTAACAAGCATATGGTGCCTACTGTGTGCCAAAAGTTTTATAGGTATTAGCTCATTTGATGCTCACAGCTATTTGGGAAGTAGGTGCAAATATTACCTTCACTCTACAGGAAAACTTAGGCAAATAAGCACATTCCCAGGGGTGCAGAGTTAGGTTGTGCCTGAGAGAATTTGAAAGAAAAGATTGAAAGTAAAATGGAGAATATCTGTCTAGTGTGATGGATTGAGAAGCCTCAGTTTCTAGTTTTGAGTTCTAATCTCTGCTGCAGGGATTTGGATCAGGTTACTCAGCCATTCAGAGCTCATAGCCTGGTTTCTAAATTATGAGAACCTTCACCTGGCCTTTGTCTCAGGTGTGTTGTGGGGTTCCAATGTCATCATATTGTGTGTGGAACTTTGTGTCACTTTATTGGTGTGAGCTAATAGCATTTAAAAATGAATGTGTCCATTTCACTTTGAAAACTTTTTGCCTGAAGAAATTAAATGTCATGATTTTATTATCAGCCAGCATTAAAGGATTATTTGTATATGTGTGTGCTTGTTTCTTTCACATGCAGAGACATGGTTTGATGGGAAGGAGATGAGTGCAAATCTGAAAATGATCTCATGGAAAGACCTTTTTCAATAGATCATGAATACAGGGTTATTCTTACTAAGCACAAAAGAAACCACATTGGGAAGGAACACTGTGAATGGAATACACACAAAAAAGCTTTAAGAAAGAGTTCCAGTGTTGCTAAAGATAAGAATATACATCCTGAAGGGAAAACACCTAAGTATCATGAATGTGATAAAGCTTTTTCTAGCACTCTCCTTGCCAAGCACCAGAGAATCTATGCTGGAGAGAAACCTCATGAATGTAAGAAAATTGGAAAGACTTTGAGAGAGCAATCTGATCTTGGTAAATATGAGAGGATTCACACAGAAAAATAAATATACAAATGTAATCAATGTGGAAAGGATTTCCAATGTTATTCCAAATTGGCTCAATATCAGAGAATCCACACAGGAGAAAAAAGCCTTATGTATGTAATGAATGTGGGAAGGTGTGGTGTTCTCTTCTTTTTTATAATATATGATGGTTCTCTGGGTGCAGGTTTCTCGGGGAGGTTTTCTAGAGGCAGCCTTAGTTTCAGTTCCAAGTAATAATCACCCCAAATGCAGCCAGCTCTTAAAATCCAAACGTTTATTTTCTCCTTCCAAGTCTTATCTCTTTCCTTGGGCCCAGGTAGCTTTCTTAGAGGCCTCTCTCCCTCCTTGGTTCCAAGAGCTCTTGCAGCTTGTCTGCCAGCTTCTGCCTCCAACTCTCTATGAATCTTCTCAACTGACGCCTTCACTCATTCCTGGCTCTCAATCTCCCAGAGTGTTCTTTGGCCCTGAAAGCTTCTTGCTTATATGCTGTACACTGAGTACACACCAATCATTATATCACTGGGAAACCATTATTTGTTGTAGGATTAAATCAATTCTAAACTAGATTTAAACATCGTCTCCTCAATTCCACTTAGTACCTTGTTTCAGGTTCTGGCCTATAACATCTCCTTGTAGGATCAGACCAATCATACTGAACCTTCTAAATTAGACATTTATTGTTTCTATCAATTCTAATGACTTAACACTTTGTAAGGATTCCAATAGAAAGGCTTTCACATATTACTCCAGTCTTGCTAAACATCAGACAATCTATACTGGAGAGAAGCCTTATGAATGTAATAAATGCGGAAAGGCTTTCATAGCTCACTTCAGTCTTGCTGTCCATCAGAGAATCCACCCTGGAGAGAAGCCTTATGGATGCAATGAATATGGAAAGACTTTCACAAACAAAAACAGTCCAGTAAACCATCATAGAATCCACTTTGGGGAGAAGCCTTATGAATGTAATGAATGTGGACAGCCTTTCACCCAGCGCAGCAATCTTGATAAATATGAGAAAATCCACATTAGACATAAACCTCATGAAAGTGGAAAGCTTCAGGTAAAGGTCAAATCTTGCTTAACAAGAGAGAATGCACATTAGGGAAAAACTTTTGAGTGTCTGGATCATGGCAAAGTTTTTAATATATATATATATATATTTGTCCCTGACTAGACTTGGGAGATCCCATACTAGATATAAAATCTCATTCATATAATCCATGTGGAAAATGATTCAGGCTCACTTCATCCCTGAATTGCCTCCAGAAAATTGCTAGAAGATTGAAATCATAGATAAAGGCATAAAGATTGAGGACAGAGCTTGTTATACTAACAAGCAGGCATTTTCTACTTGGGAACAAATCTCCTATGGACTTGTCATGGGAAGGTCTTTAACCCAGGCTTCTCTCTGAGTTTACATCTAAGGATACAGAGTAGAGAGAAGACTTACAAATGTACTGAATGAAGACTTGCCTTTACCTGGAAGATAAAGTCAATATAAATCACAATATTCACAATGGAAAGAAATATTATCCAAAATGTATTTGCAGAAAGGCTTTCACTTGGATCTTGTACTTTATGTAGAAATCTTGCTGCAAATGAAACATGTGGATATAATGAATGAGGGAAGGCCTCTCCTAGAGTACAGATATCATTAGACATTGCAGTTTTATACTGTGTATGTAGCTCAGAAAATAGATTTGAGTTTTTCTCTGAAATCCCAAGATTGGTGTCCAAAGAAGAGTCTATAATGGGGGAAACCAATTTTTTTAATCTTTTTTTCTCAATCAATAATGATTGAATTTTTTGTATGATTTTAAATTGTTTTTATTATTTAATTTTCTTCTTCATTCTCTTGTTTATTCCTAAATTCTTAGTTACCATCTGTGTGATAAGCAATATGTTCCATGTTCTAATTTTCTTTTTAAAATTTCTGTAAATGTAGCTTAGGTCTACTTTTGACCTTATCTTGTTAAATTGTATTGGATGGGTTTGAGGGGAAGTGAGGCCTTTTCAGACAGCTGACCCCCTGAAAAATGCCATCATTTATGGCCACAGTTCCAGAAAAACTCTCCCCGTTGTACCCTTGCTCAGTCTTGCACAAACCACACCTATGATAAGAGAGCATATAAACTTGGACAAACTCAGAGAGAGACAGAACTAGAAGAAGGAGACTGTGGTGGTGGTCCTCTTGACTCCTCCCCAGAAACCAAGACACATTCAGGAGGACCTCAAGAAGCAGAGAAGACAAAGGACTTATGACAGGAACTTAAGCTCTCCGAACCAAGGGAAAAATTCAATTCCATCTTTGATCTTCATGGTGGCTGGCCTGGACTCCTGCATTTGCCCCAATAAGACCAAGGAGAGATTGAAAGGCTCTCCAGAAAGCAGAAATCTCCAGGAAGGAGATAACAAAGGATCTGGACTCTAAGAAAGGCCCCAGGAAAGGAGACAAGAGATAATAAGGATTTGCACTTTAACTTTAACCCCTGGGGAGCGGCCACAGACGATGGCCGGAGGAGGGTTCCGAGGCTAGCTCCAGGCATCTCCTGGCTCTGCCGGCACCCTAACACAGTCTAACTGAGAATCACCAACCCAGCAAAACTAAGTATAATCTTTCTGAGGGGGAAATGGATATTTAATGAAAGAGGACTTTCAAGCATTCTTGATGAAATCCAGAGCAAAGCTGAATAGAAAATTTGACTTTCAAATGTAAGAATCAAGAGAAGCATAAAAAGGTAACCAGGAAAGGGAAATCATAAGGGACTTAAAAACATTAAACTGTTTACATTCCTACATGGGAAAATGATACTTGCACCTCATAAGAACTTACTTATTATTAGGGAATTAGAAAGATTAGATATATAGACTGGTACAGATATGAGCCAAATTTCTACAAAAAAAAAATAAATTAAAGGATGAAATAGGGGAATACCCTGGCAAAAAGGAAAAGGGTGAGTAGAATGGAGGTAAGTAAATTATCTTTTATAAAATAAACAAGAAAGAACATTTACAATGCAGAAGAAAATGGCAGTGGTGGTGGGGAATACTTGACCTTTCCCTCATCAGAACTGACTTAAAAGGAATAAAATATGTATTGAATTGGGTGTGCAAATGTCTTGTCCTTTGGGAAAGTAAAAAGGGAAAGAGATGAAAGGAGGAGTTCTCAGAAGGGAAGGTGGATTGAAGGCAGTAATCTGGGGCAAAACACTTTTGTGGAGGGACAGGGTGAAAGGAGAGAGATAATAAATGGGGGAGGAGGAATAAGATAAAGGAAAAATTAATTTAGTCGACAAGCTGGTACACCTATTAAAAGAAGTGAATTCTCTCCTGTGGCAAAGAAACTGATGTTGATTCTATTCCAGATGAGATTAACAAAGTAGGTGTGTGTGTGTGTGTGTATGTATTTGTGGCTCATATGAAAGCTGACTGAAATTTTCTAGGTTATATGGCAAAAGGTTATCCCCCAGGAGTTCAAGGTCACCTCCATTTTCCATCTCTATAAAAGATATAGATTGTCTTGTGACAATCACAAGGGGGAGGAGGGATCCTCTCTCTGAGTTATTCTCAGTAAGATTTTTGCCAGAGCCCTTAATAAGCTAATGATTCACCTGAAAGATGGTCATCTATTTGAGAACCTGTATGGCTTCAGAAGGGGCTGAGTAATAGTTTATAATGAAGTTTGCTGTATGACTACACCAACAGAAACATCAGGAGCAGAATAGAGGTCTGTACATAACACTTGTAGATACTGATACTGTCAGTTATAAGAACTTATGGCAAATCATGTTGACATTTTGGTGACCTGAAAAAGTTCATCAGTATTGTACATCAGTTCCATGACAACATCCTTGCCTGGTTTGTAGATAATGTCACCAATGGAGGAAGACAAGGCTGTGCTTGTTCTCATGCTTTCAGCATGTTTGTAATCATGTCAAATGCCTTCAATGAAGATGAACACAGCATCAAGATCAGCTACCACACTGATGGTAAATTCTTCAATTTGAAAAGGCCACAAATCAAAACCAAAGTGGAGGGAATGCTGGTGCCTGCATTTTTGTTCGCAGGTGATTGTACACTCACTGCAGCCTCTAGAGCTGAGATGCAACAAAATATGAATCAATTCTCTGTTGCTTGGGCTAATTTTGGCCAATAATGATTAGGCTAGCAATTAGGATTCTATCCTAAATAATTAACACCAGAAAACACCGGCACTCCATCACCCAGCACCCATCATCCATATGGAGAATCAATTAATGGTGAAGTTTTAAATGCTGTGGACAAGTTCACTTACCTTGGCAGTATATATCCTGAGTATGTCTACATTGACAATGAGTTTGATGTACACATTGCCAGATCTAGCTCAGTGTCTGGGAGGCTCTGAAGGGAAATGTGGGAGAGGAGAAGTATTAGACTGACCACTAAATGAGCTCATTGTTGTACCCCCATGATTCTAGGCAGGCTACCAGCATTGTGCCAGGAAACTGAATCTCTTACATTTGAATTGTCCTAGAAAGATCCTGAAGATCAGCTGGCAGGTCTGTCCTCTAACTAAACTGCCAAGAATTCCAATTCTGCTGCAGCAAGCACAACTTATTGGATTGAGCACATTGTTCAAATGCCAAATGCATGGTTGCTTGAAAAGACTATTTTATGGAGAACTCACAAGGTGGTCAGAAAAAACGACACAAGGACACTCTCAAGGTCTCAAAAATTTTAGAATTGATTATATGATATGGAAGACACTAGTACAGGACGACCCCAAATGGTGTGCCCTCATCAGAGAAGGTGTTTTGCTTTATGAGCAAAACAGAATTGAATTAGCTCTGAAGAAATATGAGATGTGCAAACTTAGAGAATTTACCCCAAATATTTGTATTTGTGTAGGACCAGTGGTAGAGCATTCTAAGCTCATGTTGGTTTGTCAGACACACTGTAACTTGACTCAGTTTTCTTTCTTTCTTTTTTTTTTTTTTAATAATTATAACTTTTTATTGACAGAACCCATGCATGGGTAATTTTTTACATTATTATCCCTTGCACTCACTTTTGTTCCGACTTTTAGCCTTCCTCCCCCCACCCTCTCCCCCAGATGGCAAGCAGTCCTATACATGTTAAATATTTGACTCAGTTTTCTTTGAGATTGAAGGACAACAACCAATATTAAATGGCTTGCCTTCTCAGTGGAGAGGGGGAGGAGAGAAGGAGGAGAATTTGGAACTCAATACTTTGAAAATAAATGTAAAAAGTGTTTTTTTGCTATAATTTTGGGAAAATAAAATATTAAAATCAGACCAGATAAATAGAGTTTAAAATGTTTTTAGAAATGATATGAGAATAGTATAAAATATTGTATACTTATTGTGTATCTAAGTTATATTTTAATATATTTTAACATCTACTGGTCATCCTGACATTTAGGGGAGGGGGTGGGGGGGTAAGAGGTGAAAAATTGGAACAAGAGGTTTGGCAATTGTTAATGCTGTAAAGTTACCCATGTATATATCC
Source organism: Sarcophilus harrisii (assembly GCF_902635505.1). Classification (NCBI taxonomy): domain Eukaryota; kingdom Metazoa; phylum Chordata; class Mammalia; order Dasyuromorphia; family Dasyuridae; genus Sarcophilus; species Sarcophilus harrisii. The sequence continues at coordinate 610,166,368 of NC_045428.1, forward strand.
TGTAAATAAAAGGCTATTAAATAAAAAAAATTAAAAAATTAAAAAAAAAAAAAGAAATGATATGAGAATAGTATAAAATATTTGGGAATCTACCTCCCAAGGGAAAGTCAGGAACTATATGAGCAGAACTACAAAACACTTTCCACAAAATAAAGTCAGATCTAACCAATTGGAAAAATATTAAGTGCTCTTGGATAGGTTGAGTGAATATAATAAAGAAGACAATACTACCTAAATGAATCTATTTATTTAGTGCTATATCAGACTCCCAAAAAACTAGTTAATGCCCTAGAAAAAATAACAAAATTCATCTGGAATAACAAAAGGTCAAGATTTTCAAGGGAACTAATGAAAAAAAAATCAAATGAAGGTGGTCTAGCTGTATCAGATCTAAAACTATATTATAAAGCAGCAGTCACCAAAACCATTTGATATTGGCTAAGCAAGAGACTCGTTGATCAGTGGAATAGGTTAGGTTCACAGGACAAAATAGTCAATAACTATAGCAATTTAGTGTTTGACAAACCCAAAGACTCCAGATTTTGGGATAAGAATTCACTGTTTGACAAAAAGTGCTGAGAAAATTGTAAATTAGTATGGCAGAAATTGGGCATTGATTCACACTTAACACCGTACACCAAGATAAGGTCAAAATGGGTTCATGATCTAGGCATAAAGAATGAGATTATAAATCAAAGAACATAGGATAGTTTACCTCTCACACTTGTGGAGGAGGAAGGAATTGTGACCAAAGAAAAACTAGAGATTATTATTGATCACAAAATAGAAAATTTTGATTATATCAAATTAAAAAGTCTTTGTATAAACAAAACTGACGCAGACAAGATTCGAAGGGAAGCAAAAAACTGGGAAAACATTTTCACAGTCAAAGGTTCTAATAAAGGCCATATTTCTAAAATATATAAAGAATTGATTATAAGAAATCAAGTCATTCTCCAATTGATAAATGGTCAAAGGATATGAACATAACAATTTTCAAATGAAGAAATGGAAACTGTTTCTAGCCATATTTAAAGATGCTCCAAATCATTAATGATCAGAGAAATGCAAATTAAGACAACTCTGAGATACCATTATACACCTCTCAGATTGGCTAAGATGACGGGAAAAGATAGTAACAAATATTGGAGGGAATGTGAGAAAACTGGGACACTGATACATTGTTGGTGGAATTGTGAATGCATCCAGCCATTCTGGAGAGCAATCTGGAATTATGCTCACCAAGTTATCAAACTGCATACCCTTCGATCCAGCAGTGTTACTACTGGGCTTATATCCCAAAGAGATTTAAAAGGAGGGAAAAGGGACCTGTATGTGCAAGAATGTTTGTGGCAGCCCTCTTTGTAGTGGCCAGAATCTGGAAACTGAGTGGGACCTCCTCAATTGGAGAATGGCTGAATAAATTGTGGTATATGAATATTATGGAATATTATTGTTCTGTAAGAAATGACCAGCAGGATGATTTCAGAAAGGCTTGGAGAGACACGAACTGATGCTGTTGTGAAATGAGCAGAACCAGGAGATCATTATACACTTCAGCAACAATGATATGATAATCAATTTTGATGGAAGTGGCTCTCTTCAACAATGAAATGAACTATAGGACCTTCAAAACCCTAAGGAATCATTGGATTCTTTGAGACATGAAAAGACTGTTTCAGGACTTCAAAAACTTGTGGGGATCATTGGATTCCCTGACACATGAAGCAATGGACAGTAGAGTGGTTTTGGACTATCTCTTGGCTGCTCAAGAAGGCATATGTGTGACTCTTGTTTACATACCCTCCTTTTAGAAGTTCTGGCAATCTTTTACAATACCATGTTGATTTATATTGTTTGTTATACCACTACTTGCATGTACAATTCATGTTTGTTACACCACATTGAGCCTGCACTGGTTGTGGGGAGAGTCATCACTAATAGCCTCTGTGTTATTGCTATGTGCTTGTGTAATACCTCCCATGCTGATGGGTTTGTGCATACCTGTTTCTAATAAGACCCTTCAGCCCAGAAATCCTCTAGCAATCTCCACTTCCCTTTGGTGCTTTTCATTTCCCTTCCTGAGATGTCAGGGAGGGAGTGATCACCTCCTTTTTGGGGTTCTCACCTCCCTGAGAAGTCAGGGGGGTCATGATCACCTCCTTTTCAGTGTTTTCACCTCCTTTCCTGAGAAGTCAGAGATGGTGTGACCACCTGTGTTCTAAAACAAAAGAAAGTGGGAGATGTAAAGGGCTGAAACTCTTGATGCACTGAGGCGGACAATAGAGCACCTAAGGCTAATTACCACTTGGACAATACTCTGTAAGCATATGCTTGGAAAATGGCCCTTCCCACTATTCTGTGCTGGCTTGATAATTGGTGTATACATAGAACTGTAGGAGGGACTAGGGGGTTGAGTAAGACTAGCCAGAGTCACTTTTTGGGCAGGAGAGGAAGAGGAGAGGTTGTGGAGATTCTGTGTCCATCCAATTCACTTCTACTCCTAAAGACCAAGAATAAAGATGAAGGACTTTTGCTTATCCTGATTCTGGCTAATTCTATGGTACCCAGGATGCTAACTCAGTCTTCACAACTTATAGCTTTTGGCCACAGGTAAATTGGGGAATGGCTATTATTTATAAATTTCTATCTATCTTTTAAATACATTGGATATAAAAGCTTTATTAGAGAAACTTAGTATAAATCACATCTCCAGCTAATTTCCTTTTACTTTTTTTTTTTTTTGTGTGTGTGTGTGATAGAAACCCACCATTTTATATTTTGTCGATCTTATGTATGATCAGCTCTATCCCTTGTTTGATGACACACTTGGTGACTTTGTTGAGTTGCTATGGTGACTTTCTTTAGTATATTACACTCACAGACTATTTTCAAACAGGACAAGAGAGTTTCAGTGACTGACAATCTGCTATGAGAGTTAATCTTGCTATGCCTTCATTCTGAAATACCAGAGGCGACTTTGGAAAGAGACCTATGATACTCTTGATGTTCTAGAACATAGATTCAAAGTTGGGAGGGACCATAAAAACCACCCCATTTTAGAGATGAACAAATTGAGGCACAGAGAGGTTGTTCCTCACCCAGAGTTATAGAGGTAGAGAGCATCTGAGTCAGAGAATTTGATGTCAAGTTTTTCCAAGTCTAAACCCTTCCCCCTGTCTATTATAATTATGTTCCCCCTGTTCTCACCTACACTTTTCTGAATGTCAATGTGAATTTACAAGAAAAAGTGCCTAAAGTATTCATATCTTTCAGGCTATTCAGGCTCCCTAATTGCTATGAGTCTTATGATTCCAGAGAAAAATAATAATAGCTGGCATCTAATGCTTGCAAAATACTTTACAAATATTATTTCATTTGATCCTTATATTAGTCTTCAGAGGTAGGGGCTGTTATTATCATCCCTCATTTTACAGATGGGGAAACTGGCAGGAATAGGAGACTTATCTGGGGTCACATCGTAAGTATCAGAGACTGAATTTGAACTTGGGTCTTGTGGACTCAGGAACAGCTCTCTTTTCATTGTGTCACCCAGCAACATTAAAAAAAATCATTACAAATTAAATATTCAACAGATACCAAAATATTTATTTTCAAGTCTTTTTCTGCCAGCTAATGTCATGAGTCACAGTGAGTGCCAATCAAGAGAGAAATGGCTAAAATGCTGAGATAGGAATGCCGTGGCAGATTAGAATAAAAGAATAAGAATCCTTGGGATTTCATTGAACTAGTTAATCCAGTTTTAAGGTTCTGTGTACAGTATGGAATTGGTGATGTCTCCTGAAGTATGTAATGTAGGAAGAGGCCTTCTCTCAATAATTACATCCAAAGTCTCACCAGATTTTTTCCAATATACACATACACACACACACACACACACACACACACACACACACACACACACGAGCTTCAAGTGAAGGCCTTGCCACATTTATAACTTCCATCTTCCAGGGAAAAATAGTTCCTGATGGGACACATTCAGAAGTCCTCCCTCTTGTATGAATTCTTGATGTAAAGGAAGAGATGTAGATCTTTTTACATTGAATTCATATAAGATGAATTTTCTGATATCTAACAAGCTCTGTACTCCTTTTATATACTCTTTTATGTTCATTATAGGGAGGTGATTTCTACCTCCTATGTATTTTCTGGTGAGAATTAAGCTTACATGATTTTCCATATTAATTCTTTTAAAGGGGTTTGTCTTCTAATATTTATTCTCTTTTATTTACTTGTAAGAGCATGCGTTAAAAGCTTTACCACATTCTAGACACTTATAAATTTTCTCTCCAGTGTGACTTCTCTGATGAAGAGTAAGATGGGAGCACCATATGAAACTCTTTCCACATAGATTAATAAGGTTTCTCTCCAGTGGGGTTCTCTGATGTACACTAAGACTGGTCTTCTGTGGAAAAGCCTTTCTACAGTGATTATGTTCATAAGGTTTCTCCCCAGTATGGATTTTCTGATGTTCAGTAAATTGATTGTAGTGTTGGAAATTCTTTCTGCACTGAACACATTCCTAAAGTTTTTCACAAGTGTGGATTCTCTGGTGATGAGTAAGATGGAGTGCCATATGAGCCCCTTTCCACATCAAATACATTCATAAGGTTTCTCTCCAGTGTGGGTTTTCTGGTGTACAGCAAGACTGGTCCTCTGGAAAAGTCTTTCCACATTGATTACATTCATAAGGTTCTCTCTAATGTGGATTCTCTGATGTTCAGCCAATTTGTTATACTGTCGGAAATTCTTTCCACACTGAACACATTCATAAGGCTTCTCTCCAGTATGGATTCTTTGATGTAAAGCAAGATTGGATCTCTGTGAAAAGGCCTTTCCACACTGATGACATTCATAAGGTTTCTCTCCAGTGTGGCTTCTCTGATGTTTAGCTAGACCACAACTTCTTCTAAAAGTTTTTGCACACTGATGGCATTTATATGGTTTCTCTCCAGTATGGATTCTCTGATGGTCAGCGAATCTGTTGTACTGTCGAAACTTCTTTCCACATTGAATACATTCATATGGTTTTTCTCCGGTGTGACTTCTCTGATGTACAAGAAGACTGGAGTTACATCTAAAAGTCTTTCCGCATTGATCACATTCATAAGGCTTCTCTCCAGTGTGGATTCTCTGATGTACAGAAAGAGTGTAGCTGCTTCTGAAACCCTTTCCACATTGACTACATTCGTTATGTTTCTCTCCAGTGTGGACTTTCTGATGTAGGGAAAGTTTGGAGTTGCATCTGAAAGCCTTTCCACATTGATGACATTCATAAGGCTTCTCTCCAGTGTGGATTCTCTGATGTACAGCAAGACGGCATTCCTGTCCAAAAGACTTTTTACAATGACTACATTCATAAGGTTTCTCCTCAGTGTGAATTCTCTGATGTAACAGGAAGGATGAGTGTTCGCTGAAAGCTTTACCACATTCATGACACTCAGGTGGTTTCTTTTCAGTGTGAAGCTTTTGATGCTTAATAAAGGATGACTGTTGACTTAAGTCTTTCCCATGGTGATAATCATAAGTTTTCTCTCCTGTGTGGTTTCTGGGAAGTACAACACGAGTCTGTCTCCTAGTGATGTATTGGGGCCTAGCACTCATGAAGCTTGGCTTGGGAGTTCCTTCCAGAGCAATGCGTAGCTTTGCAGTAGGCTCTTTCATGGCAAGTGTAATCTCTCCTGCAAGAAACAAACAATAAAACATACAGACACAGACACGTACACACATTTATAATTTTATACCCTTCCCTCCACAGAGCCCTCCATAATGGGCTGTAAGTATTCAAGTGAAAGGATGAATCAATCCTTGTGGCGAACTTCACCGTGAGCTGGGCAACAAGATCATGAAGGCTCGGATGACAGCCAGACTTTTGTAGCCCTAATGAATTTATTAATTAAGCTATATAAATGGATTTTTCAGATAGGACAGCATTATACATGTAATAGATTATACTGTTCTGTAAACATAAGTCTCATATGCAATGGGAAACCAATAATTACTTGTGACTTACTTTATTGGGATATTCACTTTACTGTGGTGCTCTGGAAACAACTTGAAACATCTCTGAGCTGTACCTCCATTTTTATCATATCTTTATCATTATTTTGATTTTGACTCTTTCCTCTTTAATTCTGCTCTTCTATAACCATCATTAGCCTCACACTTTGTATTCCTTTAAATCCCATTGAACTAAATGCATTTCTGTTTCCAAAGACTTTCTTTTTCCTGGATCATTTAAGAGTGAGGTTCCTGATTTGCCACTTCTCACACCACCCCTATGTTTGTGGACCAGATTGGGAGCTCCTTTCCTTTGTATTCAATTCTAGGTCTAAGCCCAATGCCTAGAAAACTGGAGGTGCTTAATCCATGCTTACTGATTGGCCCCAGAGCTGACACCAGGTCCCAGCCTCTTCCTCAGTCCCTGTATTCTGGTCCCAGCAAATACAGGTTTTGATCTCAGCTGAGTTTCTGCCTTTTATTCCCTATAGTAGATGGCCTCTGTCTCTAAACCTGATATGACCCATGGTGAAGACCACAGAGGCCTCTTTTTAAGCTCCTGAAACAACTGGTACTATGGGATACCTGGGAATCTCTACCTCCCTTTCCCTCCAACAGAGAGTGGCTGTCATTTCCCTGAATCTGGCCTATGATTCTCCAAGAATGGGCCAAAGATGGAGACTCAGAGATCAGGGGAGGGACACAGGTTGAGGATTCATCAGTGTAGCCTTTAAGTCCAAGTAGGGCAGCAGGTTTTGCTACTACTCATATGCTGCAGAATGGAGACAGAAAAATCATGAAACCAGCACACCTGACCCACTTTAAATGTAGGCTACATAATCTCAGTGTGGCCTTCACTGTGGCAAAGCTTTGCTGGGACATCTCCCTAACTGATACTGCAGTACATAGCATATTGGGTCAGGAAGATTAAAATTCCAACCTCACTTGGCTATGTGACCCTGAGCAAGGCAGTTAGGCTGGTTGGTCACAGTTCCTCATCTATAAAATTAGCTGGAAAAGGAAATTGAAAACCACTCATATCTTTGTTAAGACAATCCCAAATGGGGTCATGAACAGTTGTGCCGAATTGAAGTGACTGAGCAACAACCAAACTGACTCCCCATCCCATTCACCAAAACAGGTTTTCCAAATCTTTCCATTTATCCTCCACTCCCTACTTGCCTTCTCAGCAGAGAACTTGCCTCACATTTCTCTGAAAAATCTAGATCTTTTATCAAGAGCAATTTGATTCTTCTCATCTCCCCTAAACCACATGCATTCTTTTCCCTTTTGAGATCAGTCTCTAATGAACTTTGCTTGCTATGAAATGATGTTCGCTAAATGCAAGATGCTCTTGGCTAAAGCTAGCCCCATTCCAGGTGTGAATCATCCCTTAGAATCTTGTCTTCTTCCTCAGTATTTTCCCTTTTCAAGTGTCCTAATTCTTTTAAACTTATTTTATTTTTAATTTAGGGATTAAAACAAGCATTTTCATATCACATAATAAAAAGAAGATTGAATTTAAATCACAATTTTTTTTTTCCTGAGGCAATTGGGGTTAAGTGACTATGCCCAGGGTTACATAGCTACACAGTGTTAAGTGTCTGAGGCCAGATTTGAACTTTCTTTCCTGGGTCTCATTGTACTGTATACAAAACCAAACTCAGTCTCCTTCCCCAGCTCCTCCATTTTCCTTCTTTCCTAAGCCTCTCCAAGGCCTCCTCCCAGGAGTGCAAGCTCACAAATGAAGCCTCAAGCTCTCCTCCCTGCCTGACACAGTTGTAGGTATTTGTCCCACAAGTCTGTGAGCTACCGGGAGCAGGGGAGGTTCCTTGTATCTCTTTAGATCCCTGGTGCTCAGCAGAGCATCTGGAACAAAGTAGCTGCTTAATAAAAGTTTGTTGCTTTGAAGAAAGTTAAAAAGGAGCTCAGCTTGGAAAGCCTAAGCCCCCTTTGCACTTTGAGGAGACTTCCACTAAATGGGCCCCAAAATTCTCAGTGATGGCTTTTTGTAGGATCATAGATTTATCTCAGGAAGGGAGGGGAAAGACCAAGGAGTCCAATTTATGGATGGGGAAACTGAGGCTCCATATCCACAATGCCATTTCTATACAGTATCTGAAAAGAACTCCAAGTGAGGTCCTGCTGCCCCCAGTTCTAGCTCTTGCTTCACCACAACACCTAGAACCCTCTTGTAATCACAGCTCTCATCTACCTATTTTCACTTCTCACCTGGGCAGCAGCTCCTCAGGACTTCTTGCTCCAGCATCCCCCGTGCTTTCCTTTGCTCAAGATGAGAGATCACTTCTTTGGGAGCCGGCAAGCCTGGAGAAGGAAAGGTGAGGATGCAGAGACACAAATTTAGTCCTCTTTTAGGGAAGAGTGTGCATGCAAAGCTGCTCATTCTCAGAATCACTCCATTGGGTTCACACACATCTGGCTGTTTCCTCCCATCAGCACTTGTAATACAATCACCCAAATAAGACAGGTTAGATCACCCTTGAGCCCCAGCAAAAGAGACCTTGCTGAATCACCCTTCAGCTGCCCCCTATTTAGCTCCCCCCTTACTGAAATCTATAAAAACCTTAGTTTTGTTCATTTAGGAGCTCTCTGCCACAGGGGGGGAGATTCTCCTGCTGCTGAACTCAAGGAAGTTAGTTCGTCCCAATTCTGATTCCTGGCCAGTCTGTTGTTCCTGCCATTGACGGGAGCATGCAAGCAAGAGCAGGGGTGTGGTTCCCAGATCTCCTAAGGAGGGCTCCATACCTTTTACTTTAGGGAGCTTTGGGGAGAACTGGGGAAAGTAATGTCCGGGGGGAGGACCTCCAGATGGGCCTTGGTTTCAGCAGGATAGTCACCATGAGGATGGAGAGGAATAGTGTTTAAAGACTTTATTGTCTCCTTCACAGTCTGACCCAGCCTTGATCTTAGTGCAGGAGTGCAGGAGACAGGGGAGCCACCAGGAGGATGGTCAAAGATGGAGTGTCTCATTTCTAGTCTTCTTAGCCCTTAAATACCTTGCTGTGATTACATCATTACAGCACATTATGTATGTGTGAATTGGAGAACCATTACATCACCATATTAAGTACTAAGTACCTGTAAACTAGAGAACCATCATCTCATCAATTCCACTGAATTAACACCTTGTTGTAAGTATCCTTGTTTCAAGTAGACTTCTCCAGAGTTCCAGTCCTCTACAGGGGAAGGTCAGGGAGCTGGTTTGGAACCAGAAAACTCAGTCTTGGTGCCCCTTCTTCATGGAAGGAGGGACTCATGGTGTAGTTTCCATTACCCAGAATTAGAGACATCTGGGAGTGGAGTGCCAAGGCCTGGGTCAGCAATGCCAGGATTTCAATCTGGGCTCAGACACCGGCTGTGTGCCACTGGCCAAGTCACTTAAACTGCTGTTTCAGTTTTCTCAACTGTAAAATGGGGACAATGGGATCACTTAATGGCCTAATATGGTGAAGAAAGCACTTACTGGGGAACAGCAGGTGAAAATCAATGCTTGTTCTCATTCTTCCTTCTGCACCATCTGTGCTGGAGTTTGGGGGAAGATTGGGGACAAATGTGCCATATTAGGCTTTAAGAGCTGTGATACTTCTTTAAAAGAAGTTTATTCCCAATATTGGGCCCATTGCAAAGATAAAAGGGTCACAAGGAAAAACTACTTAAGCAATTTTCAGAACGTTTACAGACAAAATTCAGGGAGAAGTTACACTTGCACTAAATAACCTGTGATATTAGTTCCATATCTGAGATGCTTCAACACTGATCTGATCTTTGACTTCAAGCTGCCTAGAATTGGGGAGAGATGGCTTCAGGAGCAACTGAGAGACCTCCAGTTTCTCTTCAACAATGTACTGACATTTTATAGGAAAACTGGACAGCAGGAGGATTCTGTTTCTGGGACACAGGAGACCAGCACTTTTCCCTTTCTAGTAATTGAGAAATGCTCCAAACCCAGCACAGCAGGGAACAAAGATATTCCTTTTGATTGCAGAAAAGTGCCCTTACCCAAGAAGAGAAGGTTCCGGGTATTCTCCAGCATGACCTCCTTGTACAGTTCCTTCTGAGAAGGGTCCAAGAGTCCCCACTCCTCTGGGGTGAAGTCTACGGCCACATCCTGGAATGTCACCAACTCCTACAGCACCAAAAGTCAGAGGGCTTAGAGCTGAAAAGAACTTCAGAATTAAAGAGTTCCATCTTAATCAACTGGTATGGGGAAACTGAAGCAAAGAAAGGGAATTCACCCAAAGGTCATACCCTTGATGAAGGTCACAGTCCAGACTTGAAACCATAGTCATTAAGAACCCAAAGGAATATTGAGCAAAGCATTTGCTGTGGTCATTTGGAAGAAAGCAGAGAAAGGGCTGATTATGGAATATGTCTCCCTATGGAACCTGAGAGAAAAGGAGTGTTTTATCTGTGACGTGTGTGGATCTGTGGAAAAGAAGGAAAGATGATGTGAAAGTTCTTCCTTAGCAATATGTTATAAAGAAAATCCTGTGAAGATTTTATGAGAAGCTGACAAGTACAGTGGATTCTGGGGTGGGGAGGGAATTTATATGTGATCACAGAAAATAGAGGAAAGAAAAAAAAGATCTATTTTATTTCTAGAAAGTGAAATAAAGTCTTATCTAGATAAAATACCAAGAGAATTCCAAAGAGATATTAATTATCATCTAAACTGAACTGCGTGCCATGAGATTTCCTGGCCACCTGAAGGAGAGTTCTCTGTGGTTCCATGGAGGCCTTTAGGCTACTTTGGGTTTGAAGTGCCATGGCCAAACCGTCTAATGCCTCTGTTTATGTTGCTTTCATTTGTCAATGGCATGTATTCTTTAATTATAATTTTTATCTACACAGACATAAAAGTAACTGTAATGGGAAAAGGAGGGTTCCTTAATTCACTGGAGAAAATCAAAACAATAATTAACTAATGTGAGTTGTGATTAAAGTAATTCGTGAAAAAGCCAATTTCAGGTTCCCTAAGACAAATGAAGACACTCCTAGAATTCTGGAAACTTGGGAGGAAAATGTAGAACCTGAGTTAAGAGGGGTACTGCTAGACTACATGTACAGTAGAGGCCTGTCAGAGGCCAGATCTGGAACCACCCTGACATTTGGGAACAATCATTTATATTCTCAGACTGCTACTGGCACAATATGTATTTGGCTAATATACTTGGGATGTGAGGGTCTTCCATTTCCATCAGAAAGACATGATTCGCTTTATCAGAGATTCTGACCTTTGGGAACAATACATGTACTTTATGCATTAAATTGTCTTTTTACTTTTTTATTATTGTAATTTCTTCTTTAAAACATCTGATTCTTTGTCTATTTTTAATTTATATATTTACCTTTCATTACCTTTGTTCTATTTTGGGCCAGAACTCTGAACTTGAAACAAAGAATGCTTACAAGGTACTAGGTGGAATTGAGGAGACGATGGTTATCTAGTTTAGCATTGATTTAATCCTACAACAAATAATGGTTTCCTAGTGATATAATCATTGGTGAATACTCAGTGTGAGGCATATAAGCAGGGACTGAGAGCCACAGAGGGGAAGGTATCAGGGCCAGAGAAGACAAGTGCACCAGAAGCTCTCAGAGACTGAGACAGATTCATTCCACCGTCCACCTTTGTGGTGGCTGAAAGCTGAAGCACAAACCTTGGAAGTCAGGGAGATTCAGAGGGCAGAGAAGACAGGTGGGAGCTCAAGTTCTCAGAAACAAGGAGAGAGATAGTCCTCTAAGAAAGCTAATTGGGCCCCAGGAAAGGAGACAAGACTTGGAAAGGGGCAATAAAGGATTTGGACTTTAACCCTCTGGTTACTCGTGTGATGATTACTGAACTGAAATGAAGGCTGCTTCTAGAGAACCCAAGAAAACCAAACCAAAGACAACATTACACTAATTTTTTTTTCAGTTTGGAACAATTGAGTAATCTATTGTATTTTTACACTCTTTGAGATTCACATGGATTTATATACATTTTCCCTTTTCATTAGGGTCTTCTGAATCACTCTTCTTCATTGCAGAGTATTCATCATGTGGGCTCTCAGGATTGGAAGGAGGGCCTTTTATTGCTTGATCACTAATGCCTAACATAACAGAAGCTACCCAAACTCTATCCTTTTCTAAGTTTCCCACATCCTTCCTTTATCACAATGGGCTGTACTTGGGAACTCCAAAGTACCATTGAGGAAAAAAGCTTATCTGAAGTATCCCATTTCTCACCTGAAGGCTCCACTGCCTTCAGACTGCCTTCTTCACACTGCCCCTGAATCAATGTCTCCTCTTCTGGACCCCTCTTCATCTTTCTTTTGTGTAGTGTGTTCCTCTGTTAAGACTATCAGTTCCTTGGAGGCTAAATGAATTCTATAAGCCACCAAGAAAAAGATTTTCACATACAATGGAAAGGCCACTGGAATATGCAAGACTATTCCAAAACCTCTATGAATGAGGAGAATTGTGTGTGTGTAAGGGCAAAGCCCAGGATGATCTATCCTGCAATGTGAACTTTGCCATATGGGACAAAAAGTGGATGTTTAATAATTAAGAGTCTGAAATATTTTTTTGAAAGAAAACCAGGTGATACTCCATTTAAAATAATTCTAGACAATATAAAGTATGTGGAAGTACCCTTGCCAAAACAAACTCAGGAATTATAAAAAAAAAAAAAAAAAACGTCGTTTCTTCTTTCTTTCTTTCTTTTTTTTACAAATAAAAACAAATTTAAATATTGGAGAAATATTAAATATTCATAGGTAGGCAGCACCAGTAATAAAAATGACAAATTTACCTAAACTAATTTATATGTATACAATGTCAGCCCAATTAAATGAACAAAAAATTAGGAAAAAAAGTTACAAAATTTGGAAGAACAAAAAAAATCAAGCCTGTCAAAAGAACTAATGGGGAAAAATGTAATGGAAGATTTAACTATACCAGATCATAAACTATATTATCAGGTTGTAATCATCAAAACTATCTGGTATTAAGCAATGGGAAGGTAGATCAGTGGAAGAGAGTAGACATAAATTTTACAGCAGCAAAGAAATATATAAATCTTATATTTGACAAGTGTAAATACTGAAATTTGGGGAAAAGGAATTCATCATATGGTAAAAATTGTTGGGAAAACTGGAAATGTGTCTAACCAAAATTGAACATAGGCCAATATCTTATATCTTTTACAAAGATAATGTCAAAATGCAGACATAACCTAAATATAAAAAAAGAGAGAGTAAAAGAAAATGTGAAGAACATAAAATATCTTACCTATCAGATTTATGGATAAACAATTATGAAAAAAAATAAGAGATAGAAGGCTGTATGAGGTATAAAATGGATAATTTTGATCACTTTAAATTTAAAAATATAGACAAGATCAGAAGAAAAGCAGAAAAGTGTGAGTGGAGGAAATTTCTTAAGGGAGACATTCTCATATAAATGGCTCATATCTCAAATATTTAAAGAACTTTGTCAAATCTATAAGAATACAAGTCATTTGCCCAATGACAAATAGTCAAAGGATATGAATATGCCAGTTCTAAGTCATTTTTGATTAGAGAAATGCAAGTGTAAAAAATCTTGAGATATCATTTTACACCTGTCACGTGCTAAGTGATGGAAGAGGAAAGTGACAAATGTGAGAGGGCATGGGGAATTGTGAATGGCTCCAATCATTTTGGAGAGCAATCTGGAGTTATGTCCAAAGTGTTATTAAGCTGTCTATGCCTTGTAACCCAACAATACTACTACTAGGTCTGATTCCCAGGATGGGAATTTGCTGACCCTGAAGTCGAGAACCTGAAATCAAATCCTGCCTTACACTATGCAAGTCATTTAGCACTCATTGCCTCTGAAAAAAAGAAAACAGAACTGAAGATATTATTTGCTACTTGAAGATCACAAATGCAGGAGGAATCAAGAATCCAAACAAACACCGAGTGACAATGGAAAGATCAGTAAGCAACATTTTTCTAAAATTAGATGAGGGAATAGGGATGAATGAAGAAATCCGGGGAAAGTAACAGACAAGAGGACCCTAACTGTAGGAGAATGCCTCTTTGGGAAGACCCTGAAAGGGGACTGGAAAAGAGGGAGTAGAGAGACAAGAGCAATATACCAACGTCTCATCAAGACTAGTAATTTCCCTTTCAATTACACATGTATCTGTTGAGCACCTACAGTGGGCCAAGCCCTCTGCTCAATATGTCTTTGTCCCTGGGGAAGGTTTCAACAGGGCCTGGCACAACATTTCTAAATGTTGTGGACTTGACTGAACTGGGAGGGATGCAGAGACACCAGGGAAGAGTTGTGACCTGCTGCAGAAGGAAATGTCCAGAACCAGGAGGAACATTTCTCTCGGGTGACAACTCTGTGAACAATGAGAGCTGGGAAAGCCTCCAGGGCTCTGCTCCCAACAAGAATTGGTGAGCCCTTCCTTCCTCTACAAGGGAGAGCTTGGCCACAAGAAATAAGGGGCAGGGGGGAGTTGTGTGCGTGCTGGGTGGGCATAAATAGGGCAGGAACATGAGGTCTCCAGAACATAGAGGGATGAGTAGTATCCTTGTGCCTCAGTGATCAGGAGGGAAAACTTTGGGAAAATAACCCCCAGAGGACAGCAATTTGGGGGTGGAGTTAGTGCTTCAGAAGCCAACTTCCAAACAATTCCCAAGTCAGGCCAGAGCAGGGTAAGGGGGTCACTACGTTTTCAATTTCATCCCTATTTTTATAAACACCCTAGACCAGCCTCAGACAATCCTTCCCTGTCCAGGGACGCTGGCCCCGTCAGTGGGCAGAGCACACTCACCTGGGGTGGGCGTCTGTGCCTCCCAGGGGCCATTGTTGACTGGGAGAGGCCTTGGACCTTTGCAGGCTTAAGCTGGGAGCAGGACTCCAGAGGGAGACCCTTCTTTCTCTTCTTTTCCTGGGCAAGAAGCTGATCTGTGGGGATTTAAGAGAGGGTGAGACCCCCTAAAAGTTATGTAAGAAACAAAGGTATCTTACTGAGAACTCTGCTGCCCAACTGATAAATACTGAAAGATTTTGACATTCTTGCAAAAATGGGTGTACCCTAATTCTTAGAATAGGAACACACTTTACAGAGGCCAGATCAAGCCTTTTTATATTAGTCAGTCCCACTCCTCCTGTCAGTATCCTGATTGGTTAAGATCCTTCCAGGTTATAATTCTTCCTTAAAAAAGTAATAATACACCCAATTCTAAGCAAAAATTCAGAGCAGCTCTTTCCTTAGTCCTTAGAGCTCGAGGTAAAAGTCACTTTCCCAGTTTTTCCAGGTCCACGAGGCAAGCTCTCCCACCTTCTCCTTAATGGCAACCACAATCCATTTCCTGGGATGGGGTGGAATAACAACAGCTAAGATTAGAAAACCCCAATTCTCACAGTTATAAAGCCCCTGGCCCTGCCCTCGGGTAGAGACCCCAGTCTGCAGAGGGAGGGAGGCAGCAGGGAGGGACAGTCTTGCAAATGAAGATGTTCTAAATAGGAGTTCCTCTACATCTTTCTGTTCCTCCCCACTTGCTTCCCTCATTCCTCCTTCAGAGACCAGGGGCAGAAGGCCGGGCTCCAGAAGAGATGAGACCAGTTATATCCTCAAAGAACCCTGGGTCAAAGATCTCCCCCCACCTGGTCCTCTGTCCTCCCTGCATCCCCTCATCCCAACTAACACACACACACACACACACACACACACACACTCTAGCCAACAGACTGCTTGCAGGTGCGAGACAAAATTGGGGAGGGGAAGGGCTCCAAGATAAGGCTGCCAGAATTGACCAGGGGAAGCCTGAGTTTGGGAGCCCCAGCCCAGTCTGGGATTTTCTAGAGAGGGGGAGAGGACAGGGGGCAGGAGCAGGGAAGCAGGAGACCTAGGATAGGGGAGCCCAGGGAGGGTCTGGGAGGAAGACAGTCTAACAGCTCATGGCAGGGAACTCGGGGACACTGGAGGGACAGAGGGGCTCCCGGTGGATACTGAGCCTGGGGAAGCAGCATGATCGTATTTCGAGGTCTAGCTAGGAGCTAGGGAGGACGTCTGGGACCCTCTGACAGAACTTACGATCGGAGTCCCTAAGGGGAGCCTGGGTAGAGGGAGCCAGGACTGGGAGCTGGCAGGGCAGCAGCCCAAGAACTGAGGGGTCAGACAAGGGGCCAGGCAGGGAGCTCTGGTGCCTGCACCCAAAGCGGGGCCTCAGGGCAGGCAGGACCGAGGATCCTATGAGGGGCTGGATCTGGAGGCAGAACAGCTGAATCTCTAACGAAAAGCTGGGGACAGGGAGACAGAACACCGGGTCCCTGGGAAAGTCTGAATTTGGGGGAAAGGTGACGCAGTGCTGAGGGGGCAGGGTTACCAGACATTTGGGAAGGGACTGCAGTTAGGGCAGGGAGCTTGCCCAGTAGCCAGGCCTGGGAGGGAGGCACCTTCGGGGTGGAAGTGGAGGACCCTCCCCATGAGGTCAGACGAGGAAGATGAGACCCTTGGCCAAAGCAGCGCCCACAAGTCCGAAGGAGGCGCGGGGGGGCTGGCCAGGACCACCTGGACCCGCAACCCACAGCGCAGCGCTGGCTTTCAGAAGGCAGGTCCCGGGAAGGAGATCGCGGGTCCAGGGAAGGAGACAGAGATCGCGGGTCCCGGGAAGGAGACAGAGATCTCAGTCCAGGGAAGGCGGAGATCGCGGGTCCCGGAAGGACACAGAATGCGGGTCCCGGAAGAGACAGAGATCACGGTCCCGGGAAGGAGACAGAGATGCGGGTCCCGGGAAGGAGACAGAGCTCGCGGGTCCCGGGAAGGAGACAGAGATCTCAGTCCAGGGAAGGCGGAGATCGCGGGTCCCGGGAAGGACACAGAGATCGCGGGTCCCGGGAAGGAGACAGAGATCGCGGGTCCCGGGAAGGAGACAGAGATCCGGGTCCCGGAAGGAGACAGAGACGGGTCCCGAAGGAGACAGAGATCGCGGGTCCGGAAGGGCGGAGACGCGGGTCCAGGGAAGGAGCAGAGATCCAGTCCAGGGAAGGGGAGATCGGGGTCCCGGAAGGACACAGAATGGGGTCCCGGAAGGAGACAGAGATCCGTACCCGGAAGGAGACAGAGATCAGGGTCCCGGAAGGAGACAGAGATCGGGGTCCAGGGAAGGAGACAGAGATCGCGGGTCCCGGGAAGGAGACAAGATCTGGTCCAGGAAGGCGGAGATCGCGGGTCCCGGAAGGACACAGAGATCCGGGTCCCGGAAGGACAGAGATCACGGGTCCCGGAGGAGACAGAGATCGCGGGTCCCGGGGGAAGAGATCCGGGTCCGGAAGGAGACAGATCCAGTCCAGGGAGTGGATCCGCGGTCCCGGAAGGACACAGAGATCGCGGGTCCCGAAGGAGACAGAGATCACGGGTCCCGGAAGGAGACAGAGACGTGGGTCCCGGAAGGAGACAGAGATCGCGGGTCCCGAAGGAGACAGAGATCCTCAGTCCAGGGAAGGCGGAGATCGCGGGTCCCTGGAAGGACACAGAGATCGCGGGTCCCGGAAGGAGACAGAGATCGCGGGTCCCGGAAGGAGACAGAGATCACGGGTCCCGGAAGGAGACAGAGATCGCGGGTCCCGAAGGAGACAGAGATCGCGGGTCCCGGGAAGGCGGAGATCGCGGGTCCCGGGAAGGAGACAGAGATCTCAGTCCAGGGAAGGCGGAGATCGCGGGTCCCGGGAAGGACACAGAGATCGCGGGTCCCGGGAAGGAGACAGAGATCGCGGGTCCCGGGAAGGAGACAGAGATCACGGGTCCCGGGAAGGAGACAGAGATCGCGGGTCCCGGGAAGGAGACAGAGATCGCGGGTCCCGGGAAGGCGGAGATCGCGGGTCCAGGGAAGGAGACAGAGATCACGGGTCCCGGGAAGGAGACAGAGATCGCGGGTCCCGGGAAGGAGACAGAGATCGCGGGTCCCAGGGAAGGCGGAGAGATCGCGGGTCCAGGGAAGGAGACAGAGATCGCGGGTCCCGGGAAGGAGACAGAGATCTCAGTCCAGGGAAGGCGGAGATCGCGGGTCCCGGGAAGGAGACAGAGATCGCGGGTCCCGGGAAGGAGATAGAGATCGTGGGTCCCGGGAAGGAGAAGAGATCACGGGTCCTGGAAGGAGACAGAGATCGCGGGTCCCGGGAAGGAGACAGAGATCTCAGTCCAGGGAAGGCGGAGATCGCGGGTCCAGGGGAGGCGGAGATTGCAGCTCAGAGGGAAGAAGGAACTCTGATCTCGGCTTTAGGGAAGAGACTGTTCACCCGTAAGGAGGAAGAGAGAGGATCTCAGCGCTGAGTTCCTGTTTTCAGTCATCTCGGTCCGTGAGGGGCCTCCTAGTCCCCGAAACTCGGGGCCCGGCCCCGGAGGCCCCCAGCACGGCTCCTTTCCTCCAATCACACCCAGGACCAGGACCTCAGGCCTCGCCCACTTCTCCCCAAGCCCTGCCTCCATTACGTTGGACGCCTCGGCCACTGAAATGGTTCCTTCTCCTCCTCCCCGACCCAGGCCTCCCGACTCCGCCCCAAGGCTCCGCTTCCACCTGGGCACACCCACCGGCTGAGCGCTCCCCGAAACTTTGGGGGTTCTCCTAGCGGAGCCGAGTCCAGCCAGAAGGAGGCAATCTCGAGATGTCCAGGAAACAAGTGATTTACAGCAAAAAGGAGTTTAGTTTCCAAAGAGTTTGTTCCCCAGATCCAGACGGTTTGGTTAGCAGCACATTTCTCCCAATCTAAATTAGAATGGGCTCATTTAAAGTCCCATGTGTTCATCTGGATCCTCGGGATGCTGCACCCACTTAGGGTCCATAAGCACTTAATGCAAATACACCTAACATTTGACATTAAGGGTTAGGGTTAGGAGCTAAGAATGAAAATTGAATGTGGCCGCATCAGAATTATTCTGTTGTACTCTCTGAATGGAATCAATCCAGAGGAGCAGGTGGAAAGAAAGAATAACGCGTTTAAAAAAAAAAATATATATATATATATATATATATATATATATATATCCAATATAATTATAAGGTAATCAATAGACAATGTTATTTGACCATCAATTTTGTTTCATATTTTAATTTGTACCATTGTAGATACTATTATTATGCTTGTAATTATTCTCTTTTGGGGATATGGGTAAACCATTTTGTAAGAAATGTCGTTAATACTGAAAAAAAAGATTTCTAGAGGAATATGTAATTGTTCCTTTAGAAAATGAACTGTCCTTTTGATCTGGATACTTTAAAATTATGAATTAAATCATAGAAAATGTAGTTACAATGTTAAAAAAAACCTCTCATCTATTTAATTGGGTATATTTTGTTTAAAATGAATAATTCTTTTTTTTATTTGACTTATTAAGGACTTGATAAATGCAAGGCAATAAACTTTTAAAAATATATAATAGCTTTTTATTTACAAGTTATATGCATGGGTGATTTTACAGCACTGCCAATTACCAAACCTTTTGTTCCAATTTTCCCCTCCTTCTCCCCACCCCCTCCCCTAGATGGCAGGATGACCAGTAGATGTTAAATATATTAAAGTATAAATTAGATACACAATAAGTATACATGACCAAACGTTATTTTGTTGTACAAAAAGCATCAGACTCTGAAATATTGTACAATTAGCCTGTGAAGGAAATAAAAAATGCAGGTGGGCATAAATATAGGGATTGGGAATTCAATGTAATGGTTCTTAGTCATCTCCCAGAGTTCTTTCGCTGGGTGTAGCTGGTTCAGTTCATTACTACTCCATTGGAACTGATTTGGTTCATCTCATTGCTGAAGATGTTCCATCAGAACTGGTCATCATATAGTATTGTTGTTGAAGTATATAATGATCTCCTGGCCCTGCTTGTTTTACTCAGCATCAGTTCGTGTAAGTCTCTCAAGGCCTTTCTGAAATCATCCTGTTGATCATAAAATGAATAATTCTTACCAAAAAATGAATTTGTATCCCCAAATCGTAAGTCTTTACACTAATCAAATACAAGGTTATTACGTGATATCTCACACCATTTATCAAGACAAGGTCAAAATGGGTCCTTGACCTACAGTGAGATTCTACAAGAAAATTAGAACATGGAGCTTATAACTAATCAGACTCATAGATAGGTGAACTTACTCTTTGAGGAAAATACAAAAAAAGTTTTTAAATTTTCCTTATTGTTAAAAGGACAATTCTTTGTTCGGGCTTTTACCTTGAATAACTAGGTGAATATCTAACAAATAATCTTTAAATAACCTTCAAAACTCTGGATTAAGGGAATTGAAAGAAATTTATTATAATATGACAAGCCTGCAATTCATTGAAGGGCTTATCACTACAGATCAGCAAGGGATTCAAGATGGAACCAGCTTTTATTGATAATTTTTGTAATGAGATAAAAGATAATTTGGATAGGCCCATGACAGTAAGAGGGACCATGTCAGCACCTCCCCAAATACAAGTACATGAGGGCTAACAAACAGGTAGAGGATGATGTGATTTGGCAATTCAGACAGTTTAAGGGAGCCCCTAACATTTCTCAACCTTTGCAGTGTGATAAATAGCAGGTAGCCCCAAAGCAGCACACTAGGGGATGTTTTCTGCAGCACTGACCACATTATGGACTGGAAAGGGTACATTTTGTAGCTTTGTTTTTCTTCATTTCTTGTGAGATTAATTTTTGTGAAGGTGTCATGCACAGCTGAAAAACAGCTGAAAATACTCCATCATAATCTTATTCATATTTTTTCAGGAGTCTATCATATCTCACTTTTCTAAAATTTATTCTTTCTCTTAATTCTTTACTTTATTATTAGGTTTATGTAAGCCTGAAGGTGTGAATCGAAGTCTCCTCTCCTCTCTCTCTCTCTCTCTCTCTCTCTCTCTCTCCCTCTGTGTGTGTGTGTGTGTGTGTAAACTAGTATGTAACTCACTTATTTGTCTCATGATTTTGGATGGCTTGTTATATGATGCATCTATGTTTAAATATCAATTCATTGTCTGTGATACATTTTAGCAAAAAATGGTTTCCCCTGAAGTCTTCTCTTTAAAGTGGGGCTCTTTTTGCCCTTGCCTTGTCTGAGATCATGATGTATAACTCTGCCTTTTTTATTTCAGCTGACGCATAATAAATTTTATTCTAGTCTCCTATTTTAACTTTTTTTTTTGGAAATGTCTCATAAAAAACTTATTGTTAGATTCTAGTTTTTAATCAAAGCTGTTATCCTCATCTATTTTGTGGGTGAGTTCATCCCATTTACATTCACAATTATAACTGTTAACTGTGTATTTACCTCTATCTTATTCTCTTCTATTTATATTTCTCTTTTTTACCTTATTCCCCCTTCAAAAGTCTGCTTTGCTAATCTCTCCGAATCTAAACTCTCTCTTACCTCACCCTTTCTCTTGGTCCTTTTCTTTCTTACTTCTCTGTTAAGTAATATGAATTTCTATAGTCAACTGTGTGTGTACACAGACATACAGATACATAGACACACAGAGAGATACATACCTATATGCATATATGTGTATAGCTATTTATACTATGCATGTGTGTATATATGAACATATGTAGATGTATATATACATATGTGTGTTTGTGCTCCCTGTTTTAACCATTTCATTTCCCCTATTATAAAAACTCTTTTTTGCACACCTCTTTTATATGAGATAATTCTCCCTCTAACTCAGCTCTCTTCCCCCTCCTCCCAGTGTATTCATCTTTCTCATCCTTTCATTCTTTGGGGAATCATCCCAATACCCATAATCTCTAACTAGACTCATTCTCACCACTCTAATGATTATAAATATCTTAGGGGATATGGGGATTATATAGGGATTATCCATTTTCCCATATAGGAATTCCAACAGTTTGACTTTTTCAAGTCCCTTATGATTTCTCACTCATATTTTTTATACTTCTTTTACATAGTTTTTAAACCTCAAATTTCCTATTCAGTTCTAGTCTCTTCAAGAAGGTGTAAAAATCCTCTATTTCATAAAATATAAATTTTTTTTAACTTGAAGGATTACACTGAATTTGTTGAGGAACTTATTTTTGGATTGAATCCTACTTCTGTTGCCTTCTTAAATATCATATTCCATCCCACAAACTGAAATAGTAGTGGCTGTTAAATCTTACATCATCCTGATTATAAGTTTATATTTGATTTCTTTCTTTCTTAGTACTTATAATACTTCCTCTTTGACCTAAGGGTTCTGAATATTGCCTGTGATATTCCTGGAAGTTTTCATTTTGAAATTTCTTTCAGGTGGTGACCATAAATTCTTTGAAATGTTACTTTCCCACTAAGTCATCAATTCTATGGGCTGTTTTTTGTCCTAGAATATAGTTCATATTTTATTGCTCTCTTTAAAAAGTTATTTAAATTTCTTTTATTGTTTATGGATGTCTCAAAGAGTCATTAAGTTCAACTTCACAAATCTCAATTTTGAAAGGATTTGAAGGATTTACTCTCTTCAGTGAATTTTTTAAACATTTTTTTTTTTTTAACTAAGGCATTTAGGGTTAAGTGACTTACCCAGTGTCAAACAGCTAGGACGTATTAAGTGACTGAGACCAGATTTGAACTCCAGTCTGCCTGACTTCAGGGCTGGTACTCTATACACTATATCCACCTAGATACATCTTTTACCATTTGGCCAATTATAATGTTTTAGGGATATTTTTCAGTATTTTTTGGCTCTTGCTAAACTGCTATTTTTTTTTAATATCAGTTTCTTCCATTGACTTTATTTCTTTCCTCAAATTTTCCTTTAATACTTATTTCAATTTTTAAAATTGTACACTTAAAAAAATCTATTTAGTTCCTTGAGGTATTCTGGATTTGTAGCCCTTTCCCCTTTAAGGCTTTGCTTATAGATGTCTTCAAGTCATTGTCATCTTTTGTGCTTGAGTCTTCATAGCATAAATTTCTTATCATCAAAATGGCCCTATGTGGTCAGGTTCTTTGCTGTTGTTTTCTCATTTTTCCATCCTACTTTTGACTTTGTACTTCATGTTAGAATCGGACTCTCCTAGCCATTGTAAGTGGAGTTGGGGGTGGCAGGGAATACCTGATCTGAGTTCCTGATTTTTATATTTTGCTTTTTTGACATGCTAGGTATATGGGCCTGTAAGCTTGAGGTGCTTCCAAAATGTTGTGATGTAGGAAAAGGGATAGTCATTGTCCTCCTAGTCTGGTTCTTGTACAGGTAGGGCCCCTTGTTCTATCATAATCTTTATCTCTCCTCTCCACTGGGAGATCTGACCTGGGGACTGGGTCATGAGCAACAGAACTACTATTTTTATTCCTATTATTATTTTGACTATTTCCTCCTCAAACTGCTCCTCTTCTTGAATTGCCATTTTTTTTCTATACTTGTATTACTTATGCCCTTGTTGAATTGAATGTATCTCCATTCCAAAACACCCTTTTTTTGCTTGGATCAACTAAGACCAAGGCTCATGATTTGTTGATTCTTCTCAAACCACTTTCCTATTTTCATACTAGATTGTGAACATATAGGCATTGAATGAATGTTCATTAACTTAATGAGTCCTGGGGTCAAGGCAGAGTCCCAGTTCCTATTCAGTCCATGGAATCTAGTCTCTCTCCCAGTGGTCAACTATGGGTTCTTGCTCGAGTTATACTTTCAGTCTTTTTCTTTCATTTTATCACCTATAAGCAGGTAACTTTTTTTCATTCTCACTTGAATGGGATCTGACCAGACCAGTTATTGAAGACCACAAGGACTTCTGGAGTGTCTCCTGCTCTGGATTTCTGGTATGATATATTCCTTGAATCTCTTTATATTCTTGATGTTTAGCACAGGGTATACCCCATAGTAGGTGCTTAATAAATTCTTGTGGACTAAAGTTTAGGAAAGAACTCATATTGGACAGCCCTCTTTAGATACTTTCTGCAAAAGTCCATGCTTTTAAGCATCAAACAACCCTTCTTTATAGAATCTGTAAGAGAACTGAAAGGCCATATACTCCAGCCCTTCGCATTTCCTAGATGGGGAAACAGAAGCACAGTGGGTCAGGGACTTGCCCAATTTCGTTGCTAAAAAGTCTCTAAAAAGAATTACAAGTCCAGCCTTCCTGTGCCCAGCTCCTTCCACTCTGATCTCCTGTGATAACAATCAATGCTCTTGCACCTGCTCTCACCTCACTCACCTACACAGGAGGTTCTTGGGTTTTCCTGCTCCAGGATCCATGGGACTTCCCCTTGCTCAAGCTGGGAGATCAAATCATCTCTGATAATGGAAGTTATGGGCCTGAGGAAGAAGGACAGGATGAGGATGAAGAGAACCCTGTAATTTAGTTCTCTTTAGGGAAAGGGAGTGTGCAGGAGGGGCCACAAGACAGTTTCCAGGATGTTCAATGGTGATAGCATTTCTTGTTGGGAACTTTGGTGGAGGATGGCAAGGAGATCATTGAAAAGCCAGTTTGGAATCAGAAAATTCTGTTTGCTTGACTTCCTCCACAGAAGCCTGGGTTGCTTCTATAGATTGCATTATCTAGAAAATAAGAGGCAGTTGTGGGTGCAGTACAGAGAGCCATGGGTCTGGATTCAGAAAGACCTAAGTTTAAATCCATTCACTTATTACCTCTGTGCCCCAGGCAAGTCAATTAACCTCTATTTGCCTCAGTTTCTTCAACTGTAAAATTAAAATAACTTAGAGGATTGTTGTGAGGACTAAATTAGAAAATACACAGCACTGGCACATTATATATATATATATATATATGTGTGTGTGTATATATATACTTATTCTGTTCCCTTCTTTCCCCACCATTAGTGCTAGACTTTGGGGGAAGTCTGAAGCAGGATCAAGGGTACATTTGTTATATAAGGTTTTTGAGACTAACACTAGGAACGTGAGCTACAAATTCATGCTTGTCAACAAAACCAGACTCAACCCAAAGAGGAAGAGGCTGCTTTGGGAGGTAGGGCTTCTCTTCACTGCCCAGCTCTAAGGAAAAGCTGCCCAAGGTTTCAGAGATTTGGCAGACAACATTCACATTCAGGTTAGACTAGAACAACCTCTAAGGTGACTTACAAATCTGAGGTCCTTCAACACTCATTTGATCTTAACCCTCAGGTTCCTTAGAACCAGTAAGCAACAGCTTCCGGGTTAACAAAGGGAACTTTCATCTTACTGTCACTCAATGCAAAGATCTTTATTACTTACTTAACAGTGGAAAATTTCAAATATGCATATATCTTTGTAAGTATAAATAGTCACTGCATTAAGCTAAATTTTGTAATGCTTTTTCTAAAGGTTAAGTTTATTTTTCCCACTTAAGTGGGATAGTTCCTCTTTTCTCTGAAGAAACTTCTTTTTTTCTAGCAGCTGCACACGTACAGTAATAGTAGCATTCATGACCACAAATGTCCAGCTGCAGAACAGGATTTCTAAGGCAATCTCATTTTGACAGGCAGGATGGCAGACATTAGTCCTAATCCAATAGAACACCAGGTTTAATAGTTGTCACACCCTAAAAATATCCTGTCATGCTCGCCCCTAAAATGCCCATACTTCCAATATTAGCAATGATATCAGAGCAACTTGCTTCAGGATGTCCCTGACCTAATCACAAATCAAGTGATTCAGATTCATCAGATATTTGTTATTTCCCCAAACTTGTAAATTTCTTGCTTAAAAAAAAAGATTTTGTAATAAAAAAGAAAAATTTGGCAACTGCAACACCATGTATTTGAAATATGAAAGTCATTACTAGTCAGATGATAGTAATTCAATGGAATTTATTTTTAAATTATGTTACAGAAAAAATGATTACTCATCTCCTTTGGCAGATTATTAATGGCATCTAAAACTTGGTGTAGAGTTACCCAGTATGGAGCAACTACAGTCAGTTAAAGAGGTAACAATCATTTATTTAGTGTTTACCACATGCCAGGCTTTCTTTCTAGTTCTTAAAATTTACTCTAAAGAATTTTAATGCTGCTTTCTGTAATATTCCAGGATGTTTAGATTTTGATTTCTCAGTTATTGCTTGAGCCACAGGGCTGTTATAAATAATAAGACTGAACTCTTTCTCTTTAGAAGGCTCTTTTAGAGGAAAAATGTTTCCCACTGTATATTTAATCCTTTTGGAACAACTTTGCTAAATCATAGCAGTTCGATTCATAACATATTAAACTCCAAATGACATTGGTTTGGCCCATTTCAAAGTAAATTTATCCAAGCACACTGACAAAATCAGATTACAATTGGTGGTGGTGGTCGGTGTCCTCCAACCTCTTACTGAATAATTAAAAAGACACTTCAGACAAAGGCAAAAGACATTTCATTATTATAATTTTAAGCCTTATTAATTTTAATAACTCAACAGAGAAATGACCTCTCTAACAGCATTTTGCAATATTTTAGAAAAATTTCACATAAGAGCATGAATTTAAGGGCATATTGTCCTAATTAAAAGAGAATTCATGTTTCTAATTATGGCTAATATTCTTCAGTACATAGTATTGAAAAACTAGACATCTAAGAAATATCATGTTGGTTTGTTTCTGTTGTTTGTAAACATAACATCAAACTTCTTAAGTCCTTCTCATAAATTTCAACTATTCAATTTGATAAAATTTTAACTTATTCTTCTTACAAATTATTATTGATATTATCTTTGATATGTTATTTAATCCAAATCCTGATAACAATAGTCAACATTTATACATTGCTTACTATGCTAAGCACTTTAGAATTAGACTATTAATATTTTTAAGAAAGTTTTTTTTTTATTTTCAAAACATGCATAGATAGTTTTCAGCATTCACCCTTGCAAAATCTTGTGTTCCAAATTTTTCTCCCTCCCTCTCCCTACCTCTTCCTTTAGACAACAAGCAATCCAATATATGTTAAACATGTGCAATTCTTCTATACACATTTCTACAGTTATCATGCTACAAAAGAAGAATCAGATAAAAAAATGAGAAGGAAAACAAAATGCAAGCCAACAAGAAAAAGAGTGAAAGTACTATGTTGTGATCCATATTCAGTTCAACGTCCATCAGAATTGATCATCATACATTCTTGCTGTTGCTATGTACAACGTTCTCTTGGTTTTACTTATTTCACTTAGTACCCATTCATCTAAGTCTCTCCAGGCTTCTCTGAATCATCCTGGTGATCTTTTCTTATAAAAACAATAATATTCCATAACATTCTTATATCTTAAATTATTCAGCCATTTTCCAATGGATGGGTAAACTCAAGTTCCAGTTTCTTGTCATACAAAAAGGGTTGCTACAAATATTTTTACATACATAGGCCCTTTTCCCTCTTTTATGATCTCTTTGGGATACAGGCCCAGTAGAGACGCTGAGGGATCAAAGGGTATGCACAGTTGGATAGCCCTTTGGGCATAGTTCCATATTTCTCTCCAGAATGGTTGGATCGATTCACAACAATGTATTAATGTCCCAATTTTCCCAAATCCTCTCCAACATTCATCATTACCTTTTCCTGTCATTTTAGCCCTAAGCCATCAATAGTCCTTTGGGATTATTTTACTTCATTGTTTTGTTGAGAATAGCTAAATCATTCACAATTTATGGAACAGTATTGTTATTATGATGTACATTTTCCTGGTTCTATTCACTTTACTATGCATCAGTTTGTGGGAGTCTTTCCAGGTTCTTCTGAAATCATGCTGCTTTTCATTTTTAATAGCAAATCAAATTCCATTGCAACCATATAGCACTATTTGTTTAGCCATTGCCAATTGATGGGCATCTACTCATTTTTACTGGAAATTCTCTAATAAATCACACCCAAGAGAAGCTATTCCAAACCTCTTTTCTTCCCAGTCTTTCCACATATATCATTTTCCACCCTGAGACAAGCATATGAACTCCCAAACTTCATTTAAGGAGAAAGTTCCTCTCAGACATCTTTTAATTCCTGACCTGGTTCGAATACTTTGGGGCTTTCTCAGACTCACTTCTCCATCCTACCTTCACATTGGATACCTGCTCCACTGCCTCAATTTCTGTTTTTTTTTCCTCTTTCACCATTAGATTGCCAGTTCTTTGGGATTAGGGACTATCTATATTTGTATGCCTAGCCTTTAGGATTGTGCTTGACTCACAGTAGCTATTTAAGGAATATTTATTGTTAATTACCCCCAAATACTCTCACTTGGATACCTGAGCTTTTATTATACTTTAAATTTTAAGACTCTTCAAGCTTAGCCCTTTCTGCTCCCAATTGCCTTTTACACAACTTGACTAGTGACTAATTCAAGATGTCTTACAATCAACATGTGTAAAACAGAACTCATTTTCTTTCTCTTTCTTTTCTCTATTCCTCTCAAAAGTCACACTTTCTTGCCAGTCCCTTAGGATCACAAGCAAAGTGTTCTCCTTGAATCCCTTTTTTACCTCAACTTATTCACTTTCACCTTTGCAACATCTCTGAAATATATGCCCTTCTCTTCATTTGATGTTTCAACCTCTTGATGTAGACCATCATCACTTCATCCTTGGACTATGCAATGGTCTGGTGATAGATTAGTCTGATTCATGGCTGTCCCACTCCAATACACCCAAGACCCAACTATGACAGTTCCCTATTTAATAACTTCTAGTGATTCTTTACTACCTCCAGGATCAAATATAAAATCCTCTTGCATTCACAGCTCTTCAAGAACTAGACAACACTTCTTACATCTTACTTCTTTGGATCTGATGACATTTTTCCAGGAAGAAGATCCTCCATCTCTTGGTTTCACTAAATTTCTCTTTCTGTCCTCCATGGGCAATATGTTCCTCCTCCCTGTCCCCTTGCTACTTTCGGGATGATACTATAAGCAAATTATAAGAACAAGAGATAGTCTATCTCTCAGATCTGTAGAGAAAGGAGGAATTTATAATCAAAAAAGAAATAGAGAACATTATGAAATGCAAAATGGATAGTTTTGATTACATTAAATTAAAAAGGTTTTGCACAAACAAAACCAATGCGAGCCAAGATTAGAAAGTAAGGAGATGACAGGAAAAGATAATGATAAATGTTGGAGGGGATATGAGAAAACTGGAACACCAATGAATTGTTGGTGGAAGTGTGAATTATTCTAACCATTCTGGAGAGCAATTTGGAACGTGTCCAAAGGGCTATCAAACTGGGCCTACCCTTTGATCCAGCACTGTTGCTATTGGATCTGAGGCCTTTATCAGAAACACTGGATATAAAATATTTTCCCTAGTTTTCTTCTTTCCCTCTTATTTTGGCTGCATTGGTTTAATTTTTACAAAACCTTTTTAATTTAATGTAATCAAAATTATCCACTTTGCATTTCCTAATGTTCTCTAGTTCTTCTTTGGCCATAAATCCCTTCCTTCTCTTCAGATTTGACAGGCAGATTGTCCCTTGTTTTTCTACTTTGCTTATAGTATCACCCTTTATGATCCATCATGAATATTTCAACCTTATCTTGGTATAAGATATTAGCTAATGCCTAGTATCTATCATACTATTTTCCAGTTTTTTCAGCACTTTTTGTGAAATAGAGAATTCCAATCCCAGAAGCTGGGTCTTTGGGTTTATCAAACACTAGATTACTATAGTCATTGATTATTGTGTCTTGTGAACCTAATCTATTTCACTGATCCCCCACTCTATTTCTTAGCCAATACCAAATGGTTTTGGTGACTGAGACTATTCTTTACATTATCTATCTATTTAAATCAAAGAAGGTACTAACACTGCAAGGAAACCAAGAAAGTCTTGCACAAAAAGGGATTTTAGTTCAGACTTGCAGGAAGTCTTTGCCCATGAAACCAGGAGGCAGAGTAAAGGAGGAACAGTATTTTAAGCATGGGAATGGAATGGGGAGGCAACCAGGGAAAATGCGGAGTCAGGAGACAGAGAGTCATGTTAGAGAAAGGACTGGGGAAGAATGTGTGAGAATATTGGAAAGGAATTAAGTTCCTGCAGGGAAAACAAATACTCTTTGTCCCTCCAGATTGAATCCTGAATTATTACAAAGAAAAATAACTGAGGCAGGGAATTTCACCTCACGGATTCACTGGCTAGTGGGGATAGCCTTCTAACTGGGAGTGTGTTCTCTGGGCCTCTTAGTGAAATGGGAAGTGTCTCATTATCTGACCTCAGAAAACCACTGTTCTGCACAGTGACTCAGAGTACTAGTTGCTTTGGTCTTTCCATTTATATTCAAATAGTCATTGAATATGTTTAACACACTCTGTCTATGCTTTCTGTGGTTCATCTGCAACAGTTCATACAAGAAGAAGGGGTACAAATTAGAGAAAAAAAGACAGAGAAATTGAATGCAGGGGTCCAGTGTTTAATAAACTCAAGAACAAAAAGGACAGGGGAAAAATTTCAACTTAAACAAGAACTGGGGAGAAAATTGGGAAGAAGTTTAGAAGAAATCAAGTTTAGGCTCCCAGTCTCCACCTCTTGTTCCACTGAACTCAGAAGAGAGACTGACTCTCACCATTAAAGTCACCATTTAAAACCCAAAGAAAAAAGATGAAGAAGAAGGAAAGAGCGGCAGGAAGCAGTACTCTCACAAGTCTTACAAGCAGAGAACATAATCCAGCCTGAATCCTGAGGGGGAATTCCAAAAAAACACAGTAAGGCATTGTTGCAAAGCAGACTAGTATAGGATGAGAGAAAGAGAGAGAGGAAGAAAGAGAGGAAGTGGGAGAGGGAGAGACAGAGAGAGAAACAGAAAGAAAGAATAGAGAGACAGAGAGAGAGGGAGAGAGAGAGAGACAGGCAGAAATAGAGAAACAGAGTGAGAGAGAGAGAGAGACAGACAAAGGCAGAGAGCTAGAGAACAATAAAGAGAGAGACAGAGACAGAGAGACAAAGGTCTGTGGGCCCTGGGGAAGGAATCAAATCAGAACGGGCTTTGCTCGAGCCTTCCAACTTAGGGAGAGACTGTTCATCAGGCCCAGAAGGGGTCCAAGTCAGTTGTAAAGGGCTTATGTGGAATTCAGTAACATGTGACAAATGGCAGCCCTATCACTTACTGCCAGTCAGAGTGAAAAATGCAGAGCAGAAAGAAGGGATATATGGCTAGAGGAGGTAGTTGCTAAGTAAGGGCTGAGTGCTGGGCCTTTGGCCAGGTATTAAGCATAGAACAAATTCAGAAGAAAACAGCAGCTGTGTGACTTTCATGCCAGGAAAAGAGAGGAGTCCCTAGTCCAACTTCTAGTCCATACCGAAGCTGGCAAATGAACAGCCAGGGGAGGAATCACAGTTGAAAGAGGACTCTGGAGTTCCATTTCTTTTTCTTTTTTTCCTAGAAGGAACAATTTAACTTTTTGATTTTGACTACCAAACCACATTAACCTTTTGGCTTAAAAAGAAATAGAAGCTACATAAACTTAAATTTTGCTTATCTAGATTCTAGAAAAAACTTACAAACTTGTCAGAGGAATCAACATCCAGCCCCAATTGTAAAAGTAAAACATATTTTACACACAAGAAAGAAGAAATTTTAAATATTCAACCTTCAGCAACATCATTGATCAGAATATCACTATACCCTCATTTGGGGGACTTTTCCCAAGGTTTCTCTACATTTGCCAAATCATTAAGAATTTTCTTAATTAGAAAAAGAGATGTTTGTTTCATAAACACTTAAACCAGATATTATGAATTATTGGAAAAGCACTTTTCGAGTTCCTACTCCTACCAGGTGTTGTGTCATGCTTTCTACTGGGCATAATAACTATAGAAGGACTGGACATGGTCAAGGAGACATATGGGAGAAGACAATACAACAGATTGTTCAGTAGCTGGGCAAACAGAAAGACTTACAAGTCCTGGGTCCTAAAAGTCCTAAGCATGCACAAGAGGGGCAGATTACATGGTCCAAGAAGAGTTCTTTTTTTTTTTTTGTATTAATCTTTATAGCTTTTTATTTAAAAGTTATATGCATGGGTAATTTTATAGCATTGACAATTGCCAAACCTTTTGTTCCAATTTTTCCCCTCCTTCCCCCCACTTCCTCCCCCAGATGGCAGATTGATCAATACATGTTAAATATGTTAAAGTAGAAATTAAATACAAAATAAGTATACATATCCAAATAGTTATTTTGCTGTACAAAAAGAATTGGACTCTGAAATAGTGTACAATTAGCCTATGAAGGAAATCAAAAATGCAGGTGGATAAAAATAGCGGGACTGGGAATTCTATGTAATAGTTCTATCTCCCAGATTTCTTTCACTGGGTGTAGCTGGTTCAATTCATTCCTGCTCCATTGGAACTGATTTAGTTCATCTCATTGCTGAGGATGGCCAGGTCCATCAGAATTGATCATCATATAGTATTGTTGTTGAAGTATATAATGATCTCCTGGAGGTCCTGCTCATTTCACTCAGCATCAGTTCATGGAAGTCTCTCCAGTCCTTTCTGAAATCATCCTGCTGGTCATTTCTTACTGAACAATAATATTCCATAATATTCATATACACCAATTTACCCAACCATTCTCCAATTGATGGGCATCCACTCAGTTTCCAGTTTCTGGCCACTACAAAGAGGGCTGCCACAAACATTCCAAGAAGTGTTCTTTATGTTGTCACTAAGTGTTGGGTTCCTTTATGTTGTCACTAAGTGTTGGGTTCCTGATGTTCTGTCTCTTAGAATCCACACAGTTGTCTAGCTGACTTATGATGACTGAGTCCAAGAGTATTCTCATGAAACTACAGGTGGGGTAGGGGCACAGAGGTTTTACCATAGGGTTTGCAAAGATCAGACAGGGAGCTAGGTCAGGAACACTGAAAGCTGCCCACCCTGAGCTGTCCCTGAGATGCGGGAGCAAAGCAACCCTGAATACCCCCAAGAAAGCAGCCATAGGATATTCCATCCAGAAGAGGCTGGTCCTGACTTCAACTTCAAAGTTAGGATGGGGTCTATACAGATAACAAACTAAAGAATCCCCCTGCTAAAGCTACTGGGGCGACAGGGCTGCTCAAGACACAAGACTTATGGAAAAGTGGAAACTGGCTGTAAATTCAGCTAGAAAACTATGGAAAAGAACAAGCCAGAGTAAGAGAATTATGAATGTTTTTAGAAATGAAGTGAGAACACTAGAGGAAGTAATAGGAAATGTGAGAGAAAGAATCCAAAAGGAAAATGCTGCGGGAGAGCATTTGGTTTAGAATCACAGTGAGAACACAGTTTCTTTAAGGCAAAGCTTTATTTTGTCAAAGCAGGCAGGCCAAATAGCATGGGTAACTAATTGGCTTTTAGGGTTAAGGGCAAGAGTGTTTATAGAACACAAATCTGGCTGAACCATAGTTAGGAATGCTAAAATTACTATCGAAATGCAAAGTTGTTAGAAACAATATCTTTTTAGATAGTAGCTGAGCCACAGAATCTCCTGAAAACAGAAATAGGTTGCCTGGGTTCAAAGGACAGTTACTTGGGAAATATTCCTTTTGTATCCTTAACAAATTTAAACATACTTATACCAGGCATTTTAGAAAATGCTTGTGTTATGTTTAAGATGTATGGGACTGCCGGCTTTCTAGGGGAGAGGGTGAAGGGAAGGAGGAGACAAGTTGGAACAGAAGTGTTTGCAAGGGTCAGTGTTGAAAAATTACCCAGGCATATATTGTGTCAATAAAAAATTATAATAAAAAAAGAAAAAGAAAATGCTTATGTTAGGAATTTTCATAGTCTAGTCTAGGAGTCAGAGTCAGGGTGTCCCCTGCAGAATTATGGGTTACCTAAGCAACAAACATATGGCAAAATATAATTGACAAAGCAAAGCCATATGGCTTTGTAATGTTGAACAATATTACCATGAAATCAAAAGAGAAGAAAAATGGAAAGTTTCTCATATCAAAAAACTATAAATCTGGAAATCCAATGAAGGAGAGAGAATTTAAGAATCAATGGCCTATCTCAAAAGGTGACAGAAGATGGAATATGCTATCCACATCCTGAGAGAGATGAAGGATTCAGTGCAGGATGAGACAGACTTTTTTTTCTCACATGGATAATGTGAGAAGAT
Source organism: Sarcophilus harrisii (assembly GCF_902635505.1). Classification (NCBI taxonomy): domain Eukaryota; kingdom Metazoa; phylum Chordata; class Mammalia; order Dasyuromorphia; family Dasyuridae; genus Sarcophilus; species Sarcophilus harrisii. The sequence goes on from NC_045428.1 coordinate 610,200,446, forward strand.
TGTCCCTCAATAGAAATGTTTGTGAAATCCCTCCGCTATTTGTAACTGTCATTTTCTCATCACATTTACCAATCTTAAAATCTTTCTAATTATTAGTGGTTCCAGATATGTACCGTTTTGTTATATGGTTGTTGTTGATAACTTGAATTTCTCTCTATTCATACTTTTTCACCAGAAGTCTATCTGGTCGGTCTCTCTCTCTCTCTCTATATGGCAGTATATATAATGTATAATATATAATAAATATATATTTAAATATATAATACGTATGCATACATATAGATATATGGGTATTCATGTATATATCCATTTGTTAAATATCTTTTAAAATATCTTTAAAGGATTCAAACATCCTTTAAATAAAGGAAATGAGAATTTATTAGAGAAACTTGGTGCAAATCATTTCTCCAGCTACTTGCTTCTCTTTTGCATTTTAGATACATTTGTTTCTTCATGTGATTTAAAAATCCACCAATTTGATCTTGGTGACACTTTGTTGACTGCTGAACACAGGGTTGCTAGACTCATTTTCTTTTGTATATTAAACACATAATGTATACATTCCCTATTTCAGGACAGGATTTTCGGTGGCTACCACTTTCAGCTGTAGTCTCAGATTTGGCCCTGCTAAGGCCTACTTCCTGGAACATTGGATGAGGCTTTGGAAAGAGACCAATGAAAGTACTTTTGATAAGAACATAGATTTAGAGTTAGGGGAGCATAGAAGCCACTGAGTTCAATATCCCCATTTTCAAGATGAGTAAACTGAGGCACACTGACATTGTTCCTTACCCAGAGTTACACAGCTGGAAAACATCTCAGATAGGATTTGAAACCAAATTTTCCCAATTCCAAACCTTGTTCCCTATTCATCACAACACAGTGCTTTCACCCCAAATCTACTGAAAATCTGAATAAAAGTATCTATAGCTTTTAATTCACTATTATTGTTATGAGATTTATAGTCCAAGAGGACAAAATGATAATAATTACAGATTACATTTACAAGTGATTAAATGCTTGCAAAACACTTGATAGCTATTATCTCATTTAATCCTTTCATAACTCTGGGAAGCAGGTGCTATTATTATTATCATCTCTATTCTACAGATGGGGAAACTCAGGCAAGAACAGAGGAAGTGACTCATCTAGCATCACACAGCTAGTCAGTATCTGAGAAAGAATCGAAGTTTTGTAGACTCAGGGATGGCTCTCTTTCATGTGGTTACACCGCAGTCTAAAATAATCATTACAAATAAATGTCCAATAGATACCAAAATATTGATGCAAGACTTTTTGTGCCAGCTAATATCATGAGTCAAAGTGAATACCAATCAATTGGGGAGTGCTTGCAGAAGTTATGGTAAAATAATGTGATGACATATGAGAAAGGAATAATGAGAAACCTTGGGATTTCAGAGAAATGTTTAATCCAGTTTTAGGGTTTTCTGCACAGTATGAAATTTGTGATGTCTGTGCTGCAGGAAGACGCCTTTCCTCAATAACTGGATTCACAAATTTTAGGTCCCACAAGATTTTTCCAATATGCACACAAGTAGGAACTCCAGGTGAAAGCCTTCCCATAAATTTAGCTTTTATGGCTTTGTTCCAAGGTGAATATTGGGAAGTTTACTGACCTCCATCTTCCACGGAAAGGTAGGTCCTCATTGAGCACATTAGTAAATCTTCTCTTCACTATGAATCTTTAATATAAAGGAAAGAGATGATCTTTGCCTGAAGGCCATTGGATCCATTTATAGGGCTTATTTCCAAGATGAATTTTCTGATAACTAATAAGAGCTTTGTGCTCCATTTCTATAACATTCCTCATTCATTACAAGGATATTCTCTGACAGGGAATAAAGAATGACTTTAGCCTGAATGATTTTCCATATTGATTATATTAAGGAAATTTGTCCTCCAGTATAGGTTCTCTGATGTTTAGTAAGGGAAGAGCGTACATAGAAAGCTTTACCACAAACTACACATTCATAAGGTCTCTCTCCGGTGTGGATTCTCTGATGAAGAGTAAGATGGAAGCGACATATGAATCCCTTTCCACACTGATTACATTCATAAGGTTTCTCTCCAGTGTGGATTTTCTGATGGTAACTAAGACTGTACTTTTGTGTAAAAGCCTTCCCACACTGTTTACATTCATAAGGTTTCTCTCCATTGTGGATTTTCTGGTGTTCAATAAATTTGTTACACTGTTGGAAATTTTTTCCACACTGATTACATTTATAAGATTTTTCTCCAGTATGAATTTTCTCATGTGCAGAAAATTTGTTGTACTGTCGGAAATTCTTTCCACATGAACCACATTCAAAAGGTTTCTCTCCAGTGTGGATTCTCTGATGCTCAACAAGACTGGAGTTGTGTCTGAAATTCTTTCCACACTGACTACATTCATATGGTTTCTTTCCATTGTGGATTCTTTCATGAAAAGCAAGATTAGATTTCTGTGAGAAAGTTTTTCCACATTGATTACATTCATAAGGTTTCTCTCCAGTGTGGGTTCTCTGATGTTTAGCAAGACCTGAGCTTCTTCTAAAAGTCTTTTCACATTGATGACATTGATAAGGTTTCTCTCCAGTATGGATTCTCTGATGGTCAGCAAATTTGTTGTATTGTCGGAAATTCTTTCCACACTGAACACATTCATATGGTTTCTCTCCAGTGTGACTTCTCTGATGTACAGCAAGACTGGAGCTACATCTGAAAGTGTTTCCACATTGATTACACTCATAAGGTTTCTCTCCAGTGTGGATTCTTTGATGTGTAGCTAAACCTGAACTACTTTTGTATCCCTTTCCACATTGATTACATTGATAATACTTCTCTCCAGTGTGGACCCTTTGGTGTAGAGCAAGTTTGGATTTGCATCTGAAGGCCTTTCCACAATGATTACATTCACAAGGTTTCTCTCCAGTGTGGATTCTCTGATGTAGACTAAGACGGCATTCCTGAGTGAAAGTCTTTCTACAGTGATTACATTCATAAGGTTTCTCCTCAGTGTGAATTCGTTTATGTTCCACAAGACTGGAATGCTGTGTGAAAATCTTTCCACATTCATTACATTCATACGCTTTCTTTCCATAATGGATTCTCTGATGTTTAGCAAGATTGGAATTCTGCATGAAAGTCTTTCCACATTCATTACATTCAAAAGGTTTCTTCCCAGTATGAATTCTTTGATGTAGAGCAAGATGGCATCTCTGTCTAAAAGTCTTTCCACACTGATTACACTGATAAAGTTTCACTCCAGTGTGAATTCTCTGGTGTTCAGCAAGACTGGAGCTTTGTGTAACAGCCTTGTCACATTGATCACAGTTATAATGTTTGTCTTCATTATAGATTGTTTGATGTTTAGAAAGATTGGAGCTCTGTGAGAAAGTCTTTCCACATTGATGACACTGATAATGCTTCTCTGTAGTGTGGACTCTCTGATGTAGAGCAAGTTTGGATTTGCATCTGAAAGTCTTTCCACATTCATTATGTTCACAAGGTTTTTCTCCAGTGTGGATTCTCTGATGTATGGTAAAATGGCATTCTTGTCTAAAAGCCTTTTCATACGGATCACATTCATTTTTCTTCTTGGTGTGAATTCTCTGATGTTCAGCAAGACTGGCCTTCTGTATGAAAGTCTTTCTACATTTGTGACATTCATGTGGTTTCTTTTCAATGTGAATTTTTTGATGATTAATAAGGGATAACTGTTGACTCAAGTCTTTTTGACAGTGATAATAATTATAAGGTTTTTCTCCTATGTGAATTCTGTGAAGTACAACACAGATTTGTCTCCTAGTGAAGGCATGGGGGTCATCACTTGGGAAGCTTTGCTTGTGAGTTCCCTCCACAGAAATGCTTAGTTTTGCAGGAACCTCCTTCATTTCAGGTCTAATTTCTCCTTCTGCAGGAAATAATCAATAAGATACATATACATACACATGCATATGTAATTATATCCCCTTACCTCCACAGGCAGAAAGTAAAACTAAGCCACATTTAATTTCCCTAGACAAAGATAAAAGTATTCAACGTTAAGTGGACAGAATCATTTATTTGAAAATGCCATCCACTCATATTAGCAGAATGATGTCATTTATAAAGAATTTCACATAAAATCTCTCTGGATCTTCATTATGACACAGACAAGCTCAGAATTTTCATTCCATTCACAAGTCAGAACATTGATGTAACAAACTCCCTGATCTTAGACTAAAATTCCTACTCTGTGACTAGGCATGCTCTGTCCATGGTACTAGATAGCGTTTCTCCTTTGAGCTTCCTTTTGTTTTTTCTTCTTTTTTATTATTACATATTGACTCATTTTTTCCCCCTCTTCTTGGATCTTCCTATGCCCTAAGACATAAAAAATTGAAATCTGGGAATGAATATCCCTAAAATGCTATCTAAGTGTTCAAATGAAAAGTCAACAATCCTGGCAAACTTCAATGTTGCTTTATTTTAAGAAATTGCCAACCCACTGTCAATCTTAAGCAACCACAACCCTGATCAATCAGCAGTTATTGACACTGGAAAAGACCCTTCACCATCAACAAAATTATGGTTCCCTGAAGATTCAGATGATTATTAGCTTTTCATAACAATGAAGTATTTTAAAATTATGGACATAACATTTTTACTCACTCAGTAGAGTATTATATGGTATAAAACATTTATATCCAATGGAAAATAAAAAAAATTAATGTGGCTTTACTATATTATTTCCTTTCCTGGGGGATGATTTGGAGCTGAACCCACAATATCTCTGAGGTGTGCCTGTATTTTTATCATTTTTACTTTAATATTGATTATGTATTCCCCAATTCTGCCTTAAACAGATATTACACTCATTCCTTGTATTCTCTTATGTCCTATTAAACTATCTTTCTTTCTTTTTTTGCTAAGGCAATTGGGGTTAAGTGACTTGCCCAAGGTCACATAGCTAGGAAGTGTTAAGTTTCTGAGGTCAAATTTGAACTCAGAGCTTCCTGACTTCAGGGCTGGTGCTCTATCCACTGCACCACCTAGCCATCCCAAACTAAGTATCTTTCCATTCAAAAATATTCTTTTCTCTACATCAGCTAAGAGTGAGTTTCCTGATCTGTTGCCTCTTTTCAAACCACGTCCATGTTTGTATGCCAGATTGGGAGCTCCCTAATAGAAGGGACTAACTTTTTCCTTCCTTTATATCCCCATGGCTTAGCACAGTGCCTAGAAAACTGGAGCTGCCTAATCCCATGCTTATTGATTGTCTGATGGGGCTCAAGGCTGATACTAGGCCCCAGCCTCTGCCTCAATTGATGTAATCTTGCCTCTGTTCTATTTGTTAGATATATCTGGTTTCAACCATGTTTCTGTCTTTTTCTTGCTCCACATGCTTCATACTAAGTAACCTTTATCTATTTTTAACCTTGATGGGACTTTACTAGATGCACAGTGAGAATCACAGAGATTTTTCCCTAGGTTCCTGAAGCAACAAAGACCATGGGATATTTGGGAGTTTCTCTCCCATTCCCCCAGCTGCCTATCACCTCAATAACTCTCCAATAATGGGCCAAAGTTCGAGACTTAGAAATTGAGGAGAGATCCATTTTGATGATTTATGTAAAGCATAGCCTTAGACTAACTCCAAGTAAGGCAACAGCCCTTGTTACTGTTATATATTGCTGAAACATTTAGAAAATCATGAAGCCAGCCTTCTTGGGTCTACTATAAATTTAGGCTACATAATCTCAGTGTGGCAAAACTATGCTATGACATTTCTCTAACTGATTCCCTCGGGGAAGCTATGTGCCTCAGTGGATAGAATGCTGGGCCTAGGGTCAAGAAGATCCAGGTTTAAATCTGACGTCAGACACTTTCTAGCTTTGTGATTCTGGACATGTCACTTAAGCCTGTTGGCCTCAGTTTCCTCATCTGTAAAATGAACTAGAAAAAGAAATGGCACATTACTGTAGTATCTTTGGGAAGAAAACCCCAAATGTGGTCATGAAGAGTCAGACAAGACTGAAATGACTGTACAACCGTATCACTGACTGCCTATTCCATTCACCACAGCAGCTTTTCCACATGTTATCATATTTCCCCAACCCCCCCTTATTGCTTGCCCTCACTCTCTACCCACAGTCACCTTCCCAGAAGAGAAATTTGCCTTATATTTCATTGAAAAAAGAAGTCATTTATTAGAATATAATTTATCCTCCTCACTTCCCCAAATAGATACCTTCTTTTCTTTTTTGACCTCATTATTAAATGAAACAGTCCTTCTACTTACTAAAGCATTTCCATTTGTAAATCATCCCATTGCAGTACGTCATCTTGGAACACAGCATACTGCCTCTTTAGCATCCCCATTTTCCCACTACTTTTCAGTTTCTTTCACACTAATGACTCCTTTCTTATTGCTACAGATGAAATTATATCCATCTAATCCTCAGAAAACTGTAACTTGATCCCTTCAACCCCAAGAGATATTTTCCAATATCTCCCTTCTGTTTCATGGCTAAACAGCTGAAGATGTCCATTTATAACCAGTGACTCCAACTCCTTTCTTTTTCGTTCTTTGAAATTCTCTGTACTTTATCTTCCAAATTCACTGTTAAATGAAACTCATCTTTCCAAAATTACCAAAATCCTCAAAATTGGTGAATCTAATGGCCATTTCTTCATCTTCAACTTTCTTGATTTCTTTGAAATCTTTGACACACTCACTCCATTTTCTCTGTCTGGGTTTTAGTAGACCCAAGTATTCTACTGGGTTTCCTTTTGTCATATCCAAAACTAAACTCATTCTCTGCCTCCCCCAGCCCTCCCATTTTCCTACTTTAGTAATGCTGTCCAAGATATTCTCCCAATAACGCAAGCTCACAAATGAAGTGTCAGTATTCCTCACTGAGTCTTACACATTCATACACCTGACCACCATATTCAATCTGCTCTAAAATCCTATGATTCCACCTTTGCAACATTTCTCCCATATGCCCCATTTTTTCTCAACACTTCAATGTCCTTGATTTGGTACCCAAACATATTCCTGAAATATTACAAGAGTCTGCTGGTTGATTTAGCTGCCTCGAGTCTCTCCATGGTTCATTCATTCCTTCACTCAAATGACAAATTAGTCTTCCTAAAGTTCTCAACTGACCATGTCACTACCTACTAAACCATGTGTGGCCCTCTAGCAAAAGAACCAAATATAAAATCCTCTCTGGGGCCATTAAAGCACTTCATCACCTACCCCTCTCCTGCTTTTCCAGTCTTCTTTCACCTTATTTCCCCTCCAAATATGCTCTAACCTAAAGGTATGGGTCTTTCTAGTCTGTAAACAGGCCACTCCACCTCCTGATTTCCTTACCATGTCCATACCTAGAATGCTCACCATGGCTTCCCTGAAGCCCCAACTAGAGCCCACCTTCCACAATAGGCCTTTTCTACTTTTTCTTAACTTTAGTGCTTTCCCTCCATCAATTAGCTCCAATATGTCTCTTGATAGTGGATTTCTATATAGTGGTTTACATTGGCCACTTCACCACTATGTGAGCTCTATGAGAATAGGGAATGTTCCTTGAATCTCTTTATATCCCTGGTGCTTAGCAGAGGATCCACAGAGGTGGCACTTAATAAATATTCACTGTCTTGAAGAAAGTCTAAGAGCGAGGCCAACAGGCTTAAGTGACATGTCCAGAATCACAAAACTTAAGCCCAATTTGCACTTTCAGGACAGTTCCATACCCCTCAATTCTGTCAGATGACTTTTTATAGAATCATAGATTTATTACTAGAAGGGAGCTAAGAAACCAGGGAATCCAACTCCCTCATTTTACAGTTGGGGAAACTGAGGCTCAATAGGTTAATGACTTGCCCAGGAAACCTGCAAAAAAGTGTTTGAAAAAGAACTCCAAATCAGGTCTTTCTGCCCCCAACCCACAACAGCCTCTTATACTCACAGCTCTCATATACTTGCTTTCACCTCCCTCACCTGAACAACTCCTTCTCAGGACTTCTTCCTCCAGCATCCACAGTGCTTCCCTTTGTTCGAGATGAGAGAACACATCTTTTCTGGGAGTTGGCAGCCCTGGGAATGGAGAACCAAGGGCGAGGCTGGAGACATACTTGTAATTTAGTTCTCTGTAGCCAAGAAAGTATGCATACAAAGCTGCTCCATTTTGAGAAGCTCTCCATTATGTTCATACATATCTGGCTGTATCTTTCTATTAGTGCTTGTAATACAAGACTCCAAACTAGGATGTGCAGCATTATCCTGTTCTGAGAAACTGCCATATTTCCTTGCCTCATCCTTTTGTGCTCCATTCCGGCAGAAATGCCTCACCCCAAACTGGGAAGAGGTCATTGTTCCAGGTCAGCCATGAGCCCTAGCAAAAGGGACCCTGATGAATCAGTTTTTGCCCTGCCCCCTACCTCTGCCCCCTCATTAAAACCTATAAAAACCTTTTTATTGTTCATTCAGGGAGTCTCAGCCACTGTGGGTGAGATTCTCCTGCTGCTAAACTCAAAGAACCTTAGTTAGTCCCAATTCTGATTCTTGGCCAGTCTGTTGTTCCTGGCATTGATGGGAGCATGCAAGTGAGAGCAGGGGATGGTTCCCAGATCTGCTAAGGAAGGCTCCATAGCATTTACTTTAGGGAGCTTTGGGGAGAACTAGGGAAGGTTAAGGAGCTGGTTTGGAACCAGAAAACTCAGTCTTGGTGCCCCTTCTTCATGGAAGGAGGGACTCACTGTGTAGTTTCCATTACCCAGAATTAGAGACATCCAGGAGTGCAGTATCAAGGCCTGGGTCAGCAATGCCAGGATTTCAATCTGGGCTCAGACACCGGCTGTGTGCTCCTGGTCAAGCCACTTAAATGGTCTGCTTCAGTTTTCTCAACTGTACAGTGGGGATAATGAGGTCACTTAATGGCCTAATATGGTGAAGAAAGCACTTACTGGGGAACAGCAGGTGAAAATCAATGTGTGTTCTAATCCTTCCTGCTGCACCATCTGTGCTGGAGTTTGGGGGCAATGTAAAGGAAGACTGGGGACTAACGGGTTCTACTGGGCACAAGGAAGAGCTGTGATGTTTCTCAAAAAGAAATTTACTCCCAGTCGGGCCCAAACTAAAGAGGAAAGAGTTGTAAAGTTGCAAGTTGAGCAATTTCCAAACTTTTTCAGATCAAAGTCATGTCCAGAGAGAGACTGGCTTAAAAAACTTGTGATATTAATTCCACATCTGAGGTGCTTCAGCACTGATCAGATCTTTGAGCTCAGGCTGCTTAGAATTGGGGAGAGATGGCTTCAGAAGCAACTGAGAGACCTCCAGCTTCTCTTCAACAATGTACAAGGAAGAGCTGTGATGTTTAACATCTACTGGTCATCCTGCCATTTAGGGGAGGGGGTGGGGGGGTAAGAGGTGAAAAATTGGAACAAGAGGTTTGGCAATTGTTAATGCTGTAAAGTTACCCATGTATATATCCTGTAAATAAAAGGCTATTAAATTATAAAAAAAAAAAAAAAACTTGTGATATTAATTCCACATCTGAGATGCTTCAGCACTGATCAGATCTTTGAGCTCAGGCTGCTTAGAATTGGGGAGAGATGGCTTCAGAAGCAACTGAGAGACCTCCAGCTTCTCTTCAACAATGTACTGACATTTTATAGGAAAACTGGACAGCAGGAGGATTCTGTCTCTGGGACACAGGAGACCAGCATTGAGAAATGCTCCAAACCCAGCACAGCAGGGAACAAAGATATTCCTTTTGATTGCAGAAAAGTGCCCTTACCCAGGAAGAGAAGGTTCCGGGCATTCTCCAGCATGACCTCCTTGTACAGCTCCTTCTGAGAAGGGTCCAAAAGGCCCCACTCGTCTGGTGTGAAGTCTACGGCCACATCCTGGAATGCCACCAGCTCCTAAACCACCAAAATACATTGGGCTTAAGAGCTCAAAGACATTTCAGAATTCATCTACTTCAACCCTCATGGGCGGAAACTGAAACACAGAAAGGGAATTTACCCAGCGGTCACACCTGTGACAAGGGTCACAGTCAAGACTTGAAGCCAAAGTCATTAGGAATCTGATGAATACTGAGAAAAAGAACTTCTATGGTCAGTTGGAAGAAAGTAGAGGAATGTCTTATTATGGAATCTGGGAAGAAGCATGTGTTCTAATGTGCTGTAGGAGGCTCTATGGGGGGAAATGACAGAGGATGATGTGAAACTTCTTCATCAGAACTGAGAGACGTGATATGTTGTTAAAGAATATTCACAGGGTCAGCTCAATGGTGGAGTGTATAGAGCACCAGTCCTGAAGGCAGGAGAACCTGAGTCCAAATCCAGCCCTACACACTTAATATTTCCTAGATTTCGATCCTGAGCAAGTCTAATTACCTTGCAAAAAAAGTAAAGAAAGTTTGGTGCAAAATTGTAAAAAGCTGGTAAGTACAGTATATTGTTGGGGGTTGAAGGGTTTCCTGTGATCACAGAAAATATTGGAAAGAAAAAGAAAATATCTAGTTTATTTCCTGAGAGGTAGAAATAAAATTTCATCTAGGTAAAACACAAAGAGAATTCTAAAGATATAGTAATTATAATTTTGATCAAACTGAGTACCATGAGACTTCAATCAAGCGAGTTATCTATTGTTGTACTGAGGGCTTAAGGCAACTTTGGGTATGATGGTCACAGCCAAAACATCTGATGCCATTCTTTTATGATTGTTTTTATTTCTCAAAAACATATATTTCTTAATAATAATATTTAGTTACATAAAAATATGAATCATTTTCATGGGAAAAGGAAATTTCCTTCATTCATTAAAGAAAACTCAATATTTCATTTCATTGGAGGTAACTGCCAGGTTCCTTAAGAGAAATAAAAGTTTTAAAGACACCCCTAGAATTCTGGAAACTTAGAAGAACAAAAGTCAACAAACGGATTGAGTTAGGAGGTGTCCCATATGTGGGAGAGGGTGGTCAGATTTGAAAATATCCTGATGTGTACGAGTGGTCATCTATACTTTCAGTCTGCTACATGTGTTTTTGACTAATGTACTTGGAATTCAATACTCTTCCATTCCCATCAGAAGATTTTGATTCACTTTATCAGGGATTCTAAAATTTGGGGGCAATTTTCCATCAGATACATAAAACTTTATTTTTTTAATCTAATTTTGGGTTTTTCCTTTAAAACCTCTAACTCATGTTTATTTTTAATCCATATTTCACTTTTATTCTGTTTTTTTACTTTGAAAAAATTAAGGTATTTATTGAACTTTTACACTTTTAGAAATACCCCAAAATTTACAAATCTTTTATTTTTCAACAGGGTCTCTTGAGTCACTCTTCTTCATTGCACAGATTCAATTTATGGGCTCTCACTACAGAAAGGTAATCTAACTGATTCCTTAGTTCACACCCAACAGATCCCTTTTTCAGATCCATCTATCATCCTCTTAGATCCCCTTAAACTTCCAAACACCTTTTAAAGAGAAAGCTCATCTCAAGTGTCTCATTTCTCACCTGGATCAACTTTTTTTGGGACTTCTTTGACTTTGTGTCCATACCATACCTTTGAATTGGCCCCTTTCTCATCACCCAGATCCCTTTTCACATTCTTTGTGTATTATTTTCCTCTGCTAGACTGCCAGTTCCTTGAGAGTAAGTGGGTTCTGCGAGCCATTAAGAGAAAGACTTTCTGATACAATGGAAAGGACATTGAAATATGCAAGACCATTCCAAACCTAGTGGAATGGTCATTCCAATTGGAGTTCTGGATGTAGCTCAGAGGAATCTATCCTGCAAATGTAAGTTTAGCAATATGGGACAAAAAATGGGTGAGGAATAATAATAGAGTCTGAAATATTCTTAGAAAGTAAACCAGAATTGAAGAGAGTAGTTGTTTCTCAAATCCATAAACGACAGAAATGCAGGAGGAGTGAATAATTACAAAGAACAAAGGAAACAGAATGATAATAGGAAGACCAAAAAGTATATTAGGGTTCAGGGTTAAATGAGAAAATCTAAAGGTAACACTGAAGAGGAGGAGAGAGGATGTTATAGATAGAATTTTGTGACATTCTAACTGCAGGTAAATGCTTTTTTTGTGGAGAAAGCTACCTGAAAGGGACAGAAAAAGAGGGGAAGAGAAAGAAAGAAGAGAGTGATATGCCAAAGTTTTATCAAGAACTAATGATTTTCCATTCAATTCCACATATTTATTAAGCACCTATTATGTGCCAGTCACTATGTTTAACACCGGGATGGTGTTGATTTATGTTTTGCCACTGGACCCAGATGGCTCTGATGGGGAGAGTGGGGTAGGTTATCTTGCACAGCCCTGCCTGATTAAATCCAATTCACTTTCACGTCATGTCATCATCTCTCTGATATCATGGTCAGAATGAAGGGCAAATAGCAACATAAAAGGCAAAAGATAGTCCCTGCCCTTGAAGAGTTTACAATCTAATTGGGGGGAGGGAACAATATGCAAGATATCATATAAAAGTAAATTGTAAAGAACAAACTGGAAAGAATTAAAAGAGGGAGACAATAGAACTGAGACATTAGGGAAGGCTTCCTAGATAGAAGGTGGGGTTTTAGTTGGAACTTAAGGGAAGCCAGGAAGGTCAGTGGTCTGAATCAGGGAAAGAAAGTTTTCCAAGCATGGGGGAAAGCTATTGAAAATGCGCACACTTGAGAGAGGCCAGGAGCACAGTGACACTGTATCAAAGATTACATGTGGGGAATAAGGTGTAAGGTGAGGAGTCTGAAAAGCTAGGAGGGGATAAGTTTTGATGGGCTTTAAATGATAAACAGAACATTCTGTATTTGACCCTGGAGGCAAGTGGGAGCCACTGGAGTTTATTGAGGAGAGGAGTGATGTGATCAGAACTGCACCACACAAAATCATTCTAGTGAGTGAATGGAGAGTGGAGAATATCTTGTCATGGGCAGAGCCTTGAATGAAGTACATCTACCTGCAGGTCATTTTAATAGACTAGATATGAGCTGATGTGGGCTTGTACCAAGTTGGTGACAATGTTAGAAAAGAAAAGGGATGTATCATAGAGATGTGATGAAGGTGAACTTGACAGGCCATGGCACTACACCAGATTTATGGGGGCAGAGATAGGGAGAATCCAGGATGTCTCCTAGATCCTGAGGAGGATAGCATTGCCCTTTACACTAATAGGAAAGTTAGAGAGAAGGAGGGATTGGGGGAGAGATGAGGAACTCATACTGAGTTTAATATATCCATTTGAAATGTCTCTAAGGAAATTAAAGATAAGAGATTTGCTGGGTCAACACTGAGGTAAGGACAGGTAAGGTAGATTAGAGAATCAAATGTAAGCTTATGAGATCATCATATAAAGTAGTATGAAAGGAGAAGAGAAAAGAACTCAAGAAAAAAGCACAGGAGATACTTATGGTCAGACTTATGGTGTGCTTTGGAGAGGGATCTAGCCAAGTGGACAACGAAGAAGCAGTCAGAGAAGTAGGATGAAAACTAGGAAAGAGAGACGTCCCAGAAACATAGAGACAAGAAAATATTAAGGAGGAGAAAGAGATCAAAAGTGCTGATGCTGTAGAAAAACCAGTGAGAATGTAGATGGAGACCAAACCTTTATGGTCTCAGAAAAAGAAGGGCATAGATGGACTAAGTAGGGAGTAGGGAAAGAATGAGGAGAAAAGAAGGAAACCTCACTTTGGAGGGGGCAGGGGATCCCATGGATGACTTTTTATGGTTGAAGGGAGATAAGGACCTCCCACTGAGGCCTGAGAAATTTAGTGATTGAAAAGTCTACTTTTGTTGAAAAGGAGTAGGGGATCGGAGTCCTGGGGCAACTGGCACTTAGAGGACTAGCAGAGCATGTACATAGGAATGAGATTTCCAGGAAACGTAGGAGGGGCATGAGAAGCCTGAGAATGTGAGATAGAATCCAGTCTGGGACTCAGGACTGGGAAGGGGTCAGGAAAACAGGAGATCTGGGGAAGGAGAGCGCAGGTAGGGTCTGGGAGGAAGATATTCTGATCCAGCTCATGGAGGAACATAAGGGACACAGGAGACACCGAAAGCTCCAGATGGACATTGAGCCTGGGGGAAGCTGCATAACTGTGTCCCGAGGTCTACCTAGGAGCTGGGGAGGATGCCTGGAATCCTCTGGTAGAATTTAGGCTTGGCCTCCCTAAAGGGAGCCTGGGTAGAGGGAGCCAGTGCTTGCGGTCTGATAGGGGAGCCCAAGAGCCGGAAGTGGGGTAGGGGGCAGGGGCAGATAAAGGTGGGTGGAATTGGGGTGGGGCTGAGAGAGCAGGAGCTTTGCTTTGCTCCCTGCAACAAAAAGTGGATAATGAGGGCAGGAAGGCAGAACTCGTGGATCCTTCTAGAGAGTCAGATCTGAAGGCAGAAACAACTGAATCTTTAAGCAAAAGCTGAGGGTAGGAGGACAGGACACTTGGGTCCTAATGGGAAGACATAAATCAGGCGATGTGCTCTCCAGGAGGAGGCAGGGAGGCAGGGAAGCTGGTTCAGACCTACCTGGGATGCGCATCCACAGAGTTGGCTTCCAAAGGACAACATAACTTCAGCTCCAGTGAAGGCAGAGAAGTCTCAGCACAGGGAAGGAAAAGTTGATTCAGTGGCAAGGGCAAAAGGCAGAGTGATCTCAGTATTAAGTTCCTGTTTTCATTCAGCCCCCTCTGGGAAGGTCCTCCCAGTCTCAAGAGCCCCACCCAGCCCAGCCCCTGAAGTCCCCAGCATGAGCCTTAACTCCAGTAATACCTAGAACCTGAATCTCAGGATGCTGCTCGCCTCCCTTTCCCAACTCTACCCTCCATCCCATGAAATGCTTTGACCACTGGAATGACCCGCTTTCTATCTTGGACTCCTCCCAGACTTCCAAACTCCACTCCAGGGGCTCTTTTCCCACCTGGGCCACCATCCATCAGACTGGTCATCTCTGAGAGCTGCTTCTCCCCGCTGCCTCCACCACTTATTTTCTTATTGAAGGAAGGATTGGGGAATTTAGGAGTTGAGTGGGGGAGACCAAGAGGGAGGCAACCTGAAGATTTCCAGGAAAGCAAGTGATTTACAGCAAAAAGGAATCTAGTTTAAAAATGGATTGTTGACAAAATGCAGTCAGTTTGGTTAGCACATTTATCCTAATCTAGAATGTGGACTCATTTGAACTCAGATATCCTCTCCCTGGAAGATCACTGGGATGTTTGACCCTCTGAGTGCAGATCTTAGTGCAAAATAGACCAAGAATTTGACATTAAAGTGGAATGTTTAGGAGCTGTATGAATAAAAATTAAATGTAGCTGGATCAGAATTATCCTATTTTATTCTTCAAATAAACAATCAGTTTAGGTGACCAAATGGATAAAAGGATAAAATAAAATATTTTTCTAAGATAATTCTAAGAAAATCATCTCAATTGATGCTATTTGACTGACAATTTTGGACTTTTAAAATCTGTAATATTGTTTGCTATTATTATGTTTTTTTTATATTGGCATTTTGGGGAAACCATTTTATAAAAACATAATATGAATTTGAAAGATGATTTCTAGAGGGTTATGTAATGGTACCCTTAGCAAATGAACTCTTCATTCAATCTGTATTCTGTGGAAGTATGAATTAGTAGTGTATAAGAGAGTATGATTACAATATTTTAAAACTGATTCCTTTTTTGTTGGGTACATTTTGCTTTAAAATGAATAATAATACTAATATTAACTTACTCTTTTGAGAAAAGTACAAAGGACCAAGTAAATAATCCATATTGTTAATAAGAAAATTATTCATTCAGGTTTTTTCCCTGATTAAGGAGGTAAAACTTAATACAAAAAGAATTAAAAGGAATTTATGTCAGTGTAGCAACACACTGAGGAACTGATCACTGCAAATCAGCAAGGGCTTTGAGACAGAACCAGTTCTTATTAATAACATGCATAATGAGATAAAAGACAATTTGGATAGTGTTACACCAGTAAAATGGGATGAACTATTTCATCTTGGAATCTGGCCAGTTGCCAGTCTATGAAGGTTAACAGGTACAAGCAGGTAGGGGATTAGTGACTTCCAATGTCATGAATAGCAGGTATAATAAAACTGAACGATATGATTTGGTCTCCTCCCAACACTGACTGCAATATTGTATGGAAAAGGTACATTATATGTATATATTTGCAACTTTGTGAGATTTTTTTGCGCTAATACATGGTCAATTTTTGTGAAGGTGCCATGCACAGCTAAAAAACAGGTATACTCTTTCCTATTTCTTATTCAAATTTCTTCAGGAGATTATAATATCCAACTTTTCTAAATTCTATTTTTATCCTTAATTCTTTATTGATTGTATGGTTAGATTTATCTAAATTTGAAAGGTATAAATTGAGGACCCCTAAATTTACTAAAACAAAAGAAAAAATAAACTAGTGCAGTTGTACTGTTTATTTCTTCCTGTAAATAATTTAATTTTTGTTTCATGGTTATACATGGTCTGCATTTGATACATATATGTTTAGGTATTGATATTAATTCATTGCCTAAGGTATATTTTAGCAAAAGGTCATTTCCCTGATTCTCTCTTTTAATTAGGGCTATTTTTTCTTTTGTTTTGTCTAAGATCATAATTGATAACCCTGCCTTTAAAAAATTTTTTTTGGCTGAGGCATAATGTTTTTTACTCCAATCCCCTATTTTAATTTTGTGGGTTAGTTTTTTTTTTTGAAATATGACTCTTATAAACAAAATATTGTTGGATTCTAGTCTCTAATCCATTCTGCTATCTTCTTCCATTTTCATAGGAGATTTCATCCCATTCACATTCACATTTATAAAAGCTAACTGTACTTTTCCCTCCATCTTATTCTTGTCTATTTATCCTCCACATTTTTGCCCTGTCCCTTCCTCAAAAGTCTGTTTTACTTGTGATTACTAACTCTAAACACTCTGAATCTATCCTCTCTTACCTTACCCTTTTTTTAGTCCCCTTTTCTCCTACTTCTCTTTAGGTAACATGAATTTCTCTATTTTTTCTTCTCACTTCTCCTACTAAATCCATCTTTCACATTCTTTCATTCTTTGGGCATCATCCCAACACATATATATCCCCTAACAAGACTTTTTCTAATCATTCTAATGATCATGAAGGTCTTGGGGGATACGTGATAGATATCATCTATCCTCCCCTATAGGCATATAACAGTTTGAACTTTTCAAGTCCTTTACAATTTCTCACTCATATTTATATTTTATGATTTTGTATCTTGTGTCTGAATCACACATTTCCTATTCAGGACTAGATTCTTTGGGATTGCTTAAATTATATACTTGTTTTGTTACACTCTAGGATTATACTAAAATTTCAGGGTAGCTTATTCTTGGATGTAATCCTACACTCTTGACCTTCTTGAATATCATATTCCAAATTCTATGGTCTGTAATAATAATGGCTGCTAAATCTTATGTAATCCTGTTTATGGCTTCATGGTATTTGAATTCTTTCTTTCTAGGGACTTAACAGTACTTTTTCTTTGATCTAATATTGAATATAATATTCCTGAGAGTTTTCATTTCTGGATTTCCTTCGGTTGGTGTTCTACAGATTTTTTTAATGTCTATTTTTGCTTTAAGTTATTAAGATATTTGGGGAGTTTTGTTTTATAAGTTTTTGATATTGGATGTCTAGGTGCTCTCTGGATTATGGTTTTTGGGCAATTAAAAATTTTTTAAAATATTTCTTTTTTTAATCTCTTTTCCAGATCTGTGCTTTTCCATAGGAGATAGTTCATATTTTATTCTTTTTTTTATTTATTTGAATTTCTTTTATTGTTTCTAAATGTCTCAAAGAGTCATTAGCTTAAACATGACACATCCTATTTTGGGCAAAGCATAGACATATATGTGCCTATAAAATGAAGAGATAAAACATTCAATAGCTGGAAAGTAAAGTAGATTCTGAGGGGAAAGTAATCTGTGATCACTGAAAATGAATCAAAGGACAAGAAAAAATTGAGCTTATTTCCTGAGAGGCTGAAATTAAGTCTTAGTAAGATAAAAAATAAAGAAGATCTAGAAGAGTTATGGATCACAATCTGGACTGGACTGAGTTGTATGAGCTGTTTCTAGTCAAGTGAAAGCCATGCCTACTGTTACACTGAGGATTTGAGGTAGTTCTAGATAGGACATCTCAAAGCCAAAACATCTTATGCCTTTGCTTTATGATTGCTTTTATTTGTCAATAGCATATATTTCTTTATTACAATATTTAGTCACATAGAAATAAAATTAATTATGGTGGAGAAAAAGACTTTATTGATTACAAAAATAATATTTTATTAACTTTGATTGATTTAGGACTAATTCATGAGAAAGCTATTACCAGTTTCCTTAAAAGAAATAAATTATCTACATATTCCCCCAGAACTCTCAAAACTTGGGAGAAAAAGAAAAGAGAATGAATTAAGAGGCTGGCTAATGAATGACACATGAGAGAAGTTGGTCTTGATATCTGGGAGAAAAGGGGGATGGTAATCATCTATTTTTCCAATCTGCCACATGCAGAAAATGTGTGTCCAAAGTGCCGAGAATCTGATAGTCTTACACTTCATTATTTTCCATTTCCATATGAAAAAATTAACAGATTAAGAAGATTTTATTAATGCTACTTCTTAGTGAATAATTTCAAAAATATGTATATCTTCAAAGGAATCAATAGTCACTGCATTAAGCTAAATTTTGTTGTTTTTTTTTCTAAAGATTAAATTCATTTTTCCAGTTTAAGTGGGTAAGTTCCTCTTTTCTTTAGGCCCTGGAAACAAGTTTCTTTTTCTAACAGCTGCAAAAACTCACATGTGCCATACCAGCAACATTCCTAACCACAGATGTCTGGTTGCAGAACAAGATTTCTAAGGCAATCTCACTTTGACAGGCAGAATGATAGATATTGGCCCTAATTCAAAAGAACATAAGATTTAATAGTTTTCACACCCTAAAAACACCCTGTTATGCCTCCAAGTACCCATACTCCTAATGTTAGCAATGGTACCAAAGCACATTCAACTTGTTTCAGGAAGTATCTAGCCTAACCACAAGTCAAGTGACCTGACTTGTCAGATTTTTGTTATTTTCCAACATTTGTAAGTTTCTTGATATTTAAAAAAAGATTGTGTAATAAAAGAGAAAAAATTGGCAACTACAAGATAATATATTTAAAGCATGAAACCATTAGTAGTCAGATGATTGAAATTTAGTGGAATTCATTTTTTTAAAGTGGAGAATTTGTGCATGATCTTTTGTGTGTAGATGATTGTGTACTCCATGCAGCCTCTGAAGCTAAGATGTAGCAAAGTATGGATCCAGTCTCTGCATCTTATGCTAATTTTAGCTTAACAATTAACCCAGAAAACCCAGGTCTTTAATCAGTTGGAAAAATATAAAGTGCTCATGGGTAGGCCCAGCAAATATAATTTAAACTGACAATACTACTTAAATTAATCTACTTATTTAGTGTCATACCACTCAAACTCCCAAGAAATTATTTTATAGATCTAGAAAAAACAATAAAAAAGTTCATCTGGAAGAACAAAAGGTCAAGAATTTTGACAGAATTAATGAAAAAATGCCAATGAAGGTGGCTTAGCTGTGCCAGGTCTAAAACTATATTATAAAGCAGTGGTCATCAAAACCATTTGATACTGGCTAAGAAACAAAGTAGTCAATCAGTGGAATAGATTAGGATCACAGGACAAGATAGGCAATTATTATAGCAATCTAGTGTTTGACAAAGCCAAAGATCCTAGCTTTTGGGATAAGAACTCACCATTTGACAAAAACTTCTGGGAAAATTGGAAACTAGTATGGAAGAAATTAGGGCTTGACCCACACCTAACACCGTATACCAACATAAGATCTAAATGGGTTCATGATTTAGACATGGTGATATTATAAGCAAATTAGAAGAACATAGGATAGTTTACCTTTCAGATCTGTGGAGAAGGAAGGAATTTGCGCCCAAAGAACTGGGACTCATAATTGAACACCAGATAGATAATTTTGATTATATTAAGTTAAAAAGTTTTTGTACAAACAAAACTAATGCAGACAAGATCAGAAGGGAAGCAATAAACTGGGAAAACATTTTTGCGTCTAAAGATTCTGATAAAGGCCTTATTTCTAAAATATATAGAGAATTGACTCAAATTTATAAGAATCCAAGCCATTCTTCAATTGATAAATGGTCAAAGGATATGAATAATTTTCAGATGAAGAATTAAAACTATTTGTAATCATGAGAAGGTGCTCTAAATCACTATTGATTAAAGAAATGCAAATTAAGACAACTCTGAGATACCACTACATACCTCACAGATTGGCTAAGATGACAGGAAAAGACAAGGATGAATATTGGAGAGGAAGTGGGAAAACTGGGACAGTAATATATTGTTAGTGGAGTTGTGAAAGGATCCAGCCATTCTGGAGAGCAATTTGGAACTATATTCAAAAAGTTATCAAACTGTGCATACTCTTTGATCCACCAGTGTTTCTACTGGACTTTTATCCCAAAGAGACCTTAAAGGAAGGAAAGGGACCCACATGTGCAAAAATGTTTGTGGCAGCTCTCTTTGTAGTGGCAAGAAACTGGAAACTGAATGGATACCCATCAGTTGGAGAATGGCTGAATAAGTTATGGTATATGAATGTTATGGAATATTATTGTTCTATAAGAAATGATCAGGAAGATGATTTTAAAGAGGCCTGGAGAGACTTGCATGAACTGATGTGTAATGGGCCAGAACTCTGGGGAAATATACTTGAGGCAAGAAGGTGTTAACTCAGTGGAATTGATGAGACAATGGTTATCTAGTTTACATATACTTACTACTTAGCATGGTGATGTAATAGTTCTATAGTTGATTGTTATTGTAATAGGGTATTTAAACTGAGGACAAAGTCAGCCACAGACATTCCATCTCCCACCATCCTGGTGGCTCTCCTCCCTTCTGCATTTCTCCATTAAGGCCAAGGCTCATCTGAAGGTCCTCCAGAAAGCTAGCCCAGCCACAGGCAAAGGAGACAGACTGTGAAGGAGACAATAAAGACTTTGGACTTTATCCCTGACTATTCTTGTGGTGATTATTCTGCTGAGACCAAGGCTGGCCTGAAGGCCCTCCAGAAAACTAGACAGAGCATTACATTGATGCTAAGCAAAATGAGCAGAACCAGGAGATCATTTTACATGGTAACATCAATATTATAGGACGATCAGTTCTGAGAAATGTGGTTCTTTCAAACAATGATTTGATTGATGTCAGTTCCAATGATCTCTTGATGAAGAGAGCCATCTACACATAGAGAGAGGACTGTGGGTACTGAGTGTGGATCACAACATAGCATTTTCACTCTTTTTGTTGGTGTTTGCTTGCATTTTGTTTTCTTACTCACTTATTTTCCTTTTTTGACATCTGATTTATCTTGTGCAGCAAGAGAATTTATAAATATGTTTATACATATTGTATTTAACATATATTGTAATATATATAACATATATTGAATTGCTTGCCATCTAGGGGAGGGGATGGAGGAAGGAGGAGATAATCTGAAACACAAGGCTATGCAAGGGTCCGTGTTGTCAAATTATCCATGTATGTTTTGAAAATTAAAAAAAAAACTTTATTAAAAAAATTAAAAAAAGAAAACCTAGGTCAGCCAGCCAGCACCACACTAGTCATATGTAGAACCATGAGTTACAACAAATGGAAAAGTTTTGAATGCTGTGGATAAGCTCACTTGCCTTGGCAGCATACTTTCCAGGGATGTCCATATTGATAGTGAGATTGGTACATGCATTGCCAGAGCTAGTTCAATGTTTGAACGGCTGTGAAGGAAAATGTGGTAGAGAAGAGGTGTCAGATTGACTACCCAACTGAAGGTCTCCAGAGCCCTTGTGTTGACCTCATGGTTATATGACTAGGGAAACTGGACAGTCCATCAATACCATGCCAGGAAACTAAATGGATGCCATTTGAATTGTCTTAGGAAGATTATGAAGATCACCTGTGATAAGGTACCAGACACTGAAATCCTCTCTTGAACTAATCTGCCAAGAATTCAAAATCTGTTTCAGAGAGTGCAACTCTGTTGGGCTGGTCATCTTGTTCAAATGCCAAATGTATGCTTGCCCAAAAAATTATTTTATGGAAAACTTGCACAGGGCAAGTGCTTACAAGGTGATTAGAAAAAATGATACAAGGACCTGCTCAAGATCTCTCTTAAGGACTTTAGAATTGATTGCATGACATGAGAGACACTGGCCCAGGTTCACCCAGCAGGGAATGCTCTCATCAGAAAAGATTCTAGACTCTATGAGCAAAGCAGAGTTGAATTAGCTCAGAAGAAACATGAGATGCACAAAGTTAGAGAATCCACCCCTAATGTTCACAGGGACTATTTGTGTCTGGCTTGTGGCAGAATTTTCATAGCTCATGTAGGTCTAATCAGCCACAGAAGGATACTCTGTAACTCGACTCTCACGTAGTGATGTCATTTTGGCCCTCTTTGAGAAAAGGACAGCAACCAGAGAACCTACCAATATTCTGTTATTAATTACTTTGCACAATTTTATCCTTCTAATGGAGGAATGAACAACACTAAGTATAAAAACTGTGTTCTAATTTTTG
This sequence comes from Sarcophilus harrisii, assembly GCF_902635505.1. Taxonomy (NCBI): domain Eukaryota; kingdom Metazoa; phylum Chordata; class Mammalia; order Dasyuromorphia; family Dasyuridae; genus Sarcophilus; species Sarcophilus harrisii. The sequence goes on from NC_045428.1 coordinate 610,223,128, forward strand.
GTTTGTATCTGAGTTTCTTAGATATATCAACATAACAGCTGAATAAACTAAAATTGTAAATTTCCTGATCGACAAGTTTCTAAATTTGATTTTCTGATAGTAGAAACATAATGTTTGAGAGAGCTATCACTGACCTGATTATTGGCAAAGTAAATTATAGTGTCTTCAGACTAATTTTTACTTTAATATTTTATTTGTCCCCAGTTACATATAAAACATTTTTAACATTTGTTTTCAAAAATTTGAGTTTCAAATTTTCTCCCTTCTTTCCTCCCCACCCCATCCTCCTTATTGACAAGACAATGTGTAGTTATGCAAAACATTTCCACAAGTCATGTTGTGAAAGAAAACATATCCTCCCCCCCCAAAAAAAAACCCTTAAGAAAAATAAAGTTTTAAAAATAACATGCTTGCCCAATCTGTATTCAGCTGGAATCAATTCTTTCTCTGAGTGTGGATGGTATTTTTCATCATATTCCATCAGAATAGTCTTGGATCATTGTATTGCTGAGTACAGCAAAGCTGAAAATCTTATATTATTGCTGTTACTTGTACACAGCACGTTTTACTTTGCATCCCTCATGAAAATTTTTCAGGTTTTTCTGTGAGCATCCTGTTCTCTCTTCTTAACAACATAATAATATTCTATCAAAAACACTTACCATAATTTATTTGATCATTCCCCAGTTGATGGGAATCCTCAAATGATAAATGACCAAAAGATATAAAATTTGCCCCCAAACTATAAAAAATCATGTACAACCTTTGACCTAACAATACCATTGCTAGATATGAGTCCCAAAACAGTTTTTAAAAAGGAAAATGACCTATATGTATAAAAATATTTTATAGCAGCTCTTAGAGCAATGAGTAGGAAATTAGGGGAATGCCCATCAATTGGGGAATGGCTACATAAATTATAGTATGAGATTATGATGGAATATTATTGTTTTATAAGAAATGATGAGCAGGATACTCTCAGAAATGCCTGGAAAGTGTTAAGGGGCAGGTCAATTCTCTGAGAGCCTCCACAGCTGTGGATCATAACATTGGAAGGAATTGCAGGGCAGCCTTTGCTGACACAAGTGTTTCGGACTAAGAATGAGATAAGTTGAAGGCAGAAGGAAGAGGAGAGAGGTCAGACAACATAACAGCCTCTCAGTCAGAGAGGTCAGAGAACAGCAACTGCCTCTCAGTCCCTTGTATCATCCTCTCACAAGAGAGATCCATTCTGCTGGTCTGGATTGGATCTGCAGCAGCCACTGTCAGGTGGTTCCTGTGTATTCCAGCAGCTCTCCTATGTATTCCAACAGGAAAGTCCTCCATGAGCTCATGAAAAGTGAAATATATTGTGTGCAAATAAAAACAATGTTGTGGGATGATCAGCTGTGAATAATTTTGCTATTCTCAGCAATAAAATGATCTTAAAGAGTACTTTGAAGGAATTCTAATGAAAATCCTATCCAACCACAGAGAAAGAATTGATAATGTCTAAATAGAGATTGAAGCATACTTTTTAAAAAACTTTACTTTTATTGAGGGATTTTTTTTGGAGAGGTAAGGGAAAGATCTATGTTTTTTTCCATGACATGATTTTTATGAAAATGTTTTGCATAACTTGACATATGTCTTCTCAATTGTGGGAAGGGCACAAATGAAGGGAGAGAATTTGAAACTCAATGTTTTAAAAACAAATGTAAAAAATTGTTTTATATGTAAATAAAAATATGAAAACATTTTTAAAATGCATCAAAATAAAAAAAAAATACCGCCAGGTCTCATTAGAAATGGAAATAGAAAGACTCTAACAATCATCTCTGGAAAAGGAGCCCCAAAATGAAAATTCACAGTATTATCTTAGCCAAAAGCCAAAGTTTTAAAATAAAAAAAAAATTATCACAAGGCATATTGAGGGCCCAGTGGTCTGAGCACTGAGCTTGGACTCAGGGAGACTCATCTTCTTGAGTTCAACTCTGGCCTCAGACACTTACTAGCTGTATAAGCCTGAACCAGTCACTAAACCTGTTTGCCACAGTTTCCTCATCTGTAAAATGAAGGAAAAAAAAGAAATGGCAAACCAGGCCAGTAGCTTTGCCAAGAAAACATCCAATGGGACAAGGAAGAGTGCATAGGACTGAAATGATTGAAAAACAATAAAATCCTTAAAGATAAAATTTAAACAACAGAGGGCCACAGTCAGGATCACACGTTATTTACTGGATACAATTACAAAGGATCAGAGAACTTGAAGCATTCCAGGAAGCAAAGGCTGTTGAGGAGGGAGAGAGTTAAGGAAAAGATCTCATACAATTGAAATGTACAAGTAGAAGTCTATGGAACATGGACGAATCTGATGAGAGAAGAATCTGACATTAAAACATCAATCTCATCTGACCCGGGCACAGGAGGGACTAAATCTCTCATAGGGGAAAAAATGGGAAGAACGTCTCAAAATAAATATGGAAATCAAAGCAGAATGAATTCTCTCCAATACTTGTTATCTTCATCTTATCACCTTTGCCAATCTGAGAAGTTTCTAATTGTTATTGATTTGCATTAGTGATTATAGATGTGGAGTACTTTTAAATAAGATTGTTGATCATTTATATTTCTTTTTTGATAACTGTTTGCTCCTAGATTTGCCATAGAAATCACTAAAGGCCACCTCCTCATTTTCTTTTTTTTACTTAAAAAATTTTAAATAATAGCTTTTTATTTTCAAAATACATGCAAAGATGGTTTTCAATATTCATCCTTGCAAAACCTTGTGTTCAAAAATTTCCCCTCCCTTTCCCCCATCCCCTCCCTTAGACAGCAAGTAACCCCATATATGTTAAACATATGCAATTCTTCTATACATATTTCCATAATTATCATGTTGCAAAAGAAAAATCAGATACAAAAGGAAAAAAATGAGAAAAAAAAAGCAAGCAAACAGCAAAAAGGTGAAAATACTATATTGTGATCCACATTCAATCTCCATAGTCTTTTCTCTGGACGCAGATGGCTCTCGCCATCCCAAGTCCATTGAAATTGGCAGGAATCACTTCATTGTTGAAAAGAGCCTTGTCTGTCAGAATTGATCATCACACACTTTTGTGGTTGCTGGGTACAATGGTCTCATTTTAAAGAGGAGTAAATTGAGGGAGAGAGAGGTTGTTCCTTGCCCAGAGTTAAACAGCTAGAGAGCATCTGAGGCCATATTTGTCCTCATTGAAAGTGTTTGACAACATGGCTGAAAACATCATGCTCAAATACATGGAAGCAAGCACATGTTCTCGTTTCACTCCATTGGTGACTGGGAAAGCTCCAGAGCATTGTCCATTGTCCAGAACTCGGGCAAGCATGCCAGCATGAAATTGATATACTATACTGATAAACTTATTTGGGCAACCCGATTTTGCCATAGTCTTCCATGAGCCCTCAAGTATCAAAGGCCTTGCTCAGATCTACAAATGTTGTGTACACAGACCTCTGTTCGCCTCCTGGAATTTCTCCTGGAATCATCAAGCAGCATACTGACTGTTTCTTAGCCCTTTCTAAAGCCCTATTAGCTCTTTGGTAGATAACTTTCTTCCAGGTGTAGGATTAGTCTATTAGGAGGATTCTGGCAAGAATCTCTGAACTCCTGGAACATAACCCCCTCTTGCCATATAATCTGGGAGATTTCAGTCAGCTTTTGTATGAGAAATGGAACCCCCATCTTGTTATTCTCAGCTGGAATATAAATGCAGGATTTGGTAGCTGAGATGCACCATAGCTCTTTGGCCCATAAATCACCTTCAGTGTATCATAAAAACCCAATGGATTGTTACTATCAACATGAAACTGAATTTCACCTACCTTTTTATTGAGCCCCAAATCCTGCATTTCTTTGTTTTGATTGTACTTTACTTTCTTTACCTTCTTAGAGTTGGATGAAATATCCTGCTGGTACACCCTATGGAGTTCTCATTTTTCACTTAGCAACTTTTGAATTTCTTCATCATTTTTGTCAAACCAGTCTTGATGTTTGTGAGTATTCTGACCCAGGTGAGCAAACAAGCAGTACAACAAATCTCTGAAAATTGCCCACTGCTTTTCTGCTTCACTGCTGCCAATTTACCCTCCAAGTTAACAATAAAGTGTTCCCTCTCAGAGAAGCACTCTAATCTGCTGACATTAATTCTTCTGGCAGTCTTTTGGTCTTGGGGCCCCTGTTTTTGTTGAATGTAAATATTCAACTTGGAGAAAATGAGTCAATCACCCAGCACTCTGCACCACATATTGCCTTGATCACTCTCACATCCTGTCTGTTCCTTTTTTTCACAGTCACCAACTCTATTAAATGGCAATGTTTGCTGTGAGGGTGCAACCATGAAGTTTTATTGCATTTAGGTAAACAGAAGACAGCATTGATGATGAACAGGTCATGAGGTGGACAAGCCTTCAACAGTAAATGACCACTGATGTTGCTGTTTCCCAAGGACTCCCTGCCATGTGTGGTAGTCTGAGCCTATCCTAGCATTAAAGTGGCCCAGTAGAATAAGCTCTTTCTCTTTTGGCACTTTGATGATAAGGGTCTCCAGGTCTTTATTTTTCTTATTCATTAGAGTTCACCATGGTGGGAACATAGGCATTGATGATGGGAGCAAGGCATTTTCCTGTAAGTGGCAATCGCATTGTCATGGGCTTGTCACGGGCTCCTTTTGGAAGGCATATGAGGTTGTTAACTGGATTAGTTATAATTGAAAACCTACGCCAGCTTCTTGGTGCTTGCATTCACTGTGGGCACTCATGTGCATCCATCTCTGTTTTTAGGAGGTGGGCCTTCATTTGCCATCTTTGTTTCTCTGAGGGCTGCTACTTGGATGTGATACCTGCTGAGCTCTCTCACGAGAGCTGTTCATCTCTCAGGTCTCCTGGATTTTGTATTGTTTATAAGTGTACACATGTTCCATGTACTGCTGGTGAGCGGAATCAACTTTGCAAAATTTCTGTATATTTTTTAGTGTTTTGACCACAAGGTGGGATCCCCACTTCCTGAAATAATCAGACCAAGATTGGGTAAGCAGGCAATTTTAAGGAGATCATTTTTAGTCCCTTCCTCACATCTGGAGGTGAGTAGTGTGGTCCTTAAGTGGCTGCTCAGATTCCCAGGGAGCTGCTGAATCCCACTGATACTTCCAGTGAGAAGATGCCCTTATGGCCTGGGCTGCCAGGGATCTGGCTACAGCTCCTAGTGTATTTGCACCTGCTGCTTTGTCACTTGCCCATTACCACAAGACTTTCAGATGGGTAAAAATGTTCAAATGGTATGGTGGTATGTTTTGATGTATGAGTAAACATTGTACATAATCATCCAGCCTTATTCTCTCTTCCAAGTCATCACTGTCCAGTGGCAGGGACAGAGTCAAGACGACTGATGCTGATTTGAGATGCAGTGGATCACTTTGGTGTCTTCAATGTCTGACCAAGTTCTAAGCTTTCCACATCTGTTTCGACTGCCTTTTTGGCCACTGGAACAAATTGTTCTCATCTGCCCATTCTACCACAGGAAGTCTTTACATGCTTGGTGTAACTCTCCCCCCCTCTCCCCAACTCATCGATGAGTTTGAGACCTCATGGTTACCTTCAATCTGGTTTAGCCCATCTGCAAAAATGGTTCACCAGAGTGTGCCCACTGTGCTTGCTACAGCTTCTTAGAGCCATAAGTGAGAGTTAGGTAGATGAGATAGACACTAAAAGTGGAAAGCAGCTCTATAAAGGGTGCAGCAACCTCACACCAGAAAAGCTACACCCTACACCCCCGAGCACACTCTACACCCCTAAGAAATATTCATCACAATCTGGACTGAACTGAATAGCATAAAACTGGTTCCATCCCAAAGGAAAATGAGCTGTCATTGTATTGAGTACTTTAAGTGGCTCTGGGCATCATGGATCATAAACAAAATATCTTATGCCATTGTTTTATGATTGTTTTCATTTGTTAATTGTTGGTGTTCTTTTTCCAAAACACAGTCAGGTGATAAAAGTTCAGATCTTTTATTGTGTCCTTCAATATAGCCCGGTTAGCTCAGAGCCTATCTCTCTGCTCAGTTCCAAGAGATCTTGCAGCTTTGTCCTTGGCTTCTGCCTCTGCTTTCTTCAGCCTCCAGCCAGCACGGAGTTGGAAAATGCAATGAATCTCTTGCCTCGAAGATAGGGCTTGTGGGCTTCCTCCCAGAGTGCTGCTCTCCGACCCCAGTCAATGTTCCCAAGAAAACTCTCTCAAGCTCTAAGAGCTTCCTGTATATATATGATCTCCCAAAGGTTAACTCCTCCTTCTGGAGAGAGAGGGATTCTGGGTTATCTCCCAGAGTGCTCTCTGGCCTTAAGGGAGGTATGAATTCGGATATCTCATACTAAGCCATACTAAGCCCTGAAATCTCCCAAACGTGTGAACTCCATTGAGTACTTAGATATTTATGAGCTCTCTAAAGGTGTGAACACAAGCATCGTTTCTATCAGTTGTACTTAGTACCTTGTTTCAAGTTCTGGCCCAAAACATCTCCTTCTAAGATCAAATCAATCATATTGAACCATGCCAAATTAGATAATTATTGTCTCTATCAACTCCAATGGCTTAACAGTTTGTAAAGATTCCAACAGTTAATGGCATTTATTCATTAATTTTGATATTTAGTTACATAGAAATAAGAGTAATTAAGAAGGAAAAAGGAGATTTCAACAAAGCAAAAAAAATGATTTTATAATTTGGACATATAGGGTAATTCCATAAACAAAGTAAGAGAGCAAGGAATAGTTTACCTGTCAATCTATGGATAAGGGAAAAATCTATGACCAAAAAAGAGATAGAAAGAATTGTGAGATATAAAATGAATAGTTTTAATTTGATATTAAATTTGAAAGGTCTTGCAGAAACAAAATCCATGCAACCAAAGTTAGAAGGAAAGTAAATAGGGAAAGATTTTTTACAATGAGTGTCTCTGATAAAGGCCTCATTTTTTCAAAAACAGAGAATTGAATTAAATTTATAAAAATATAAGTCACTGCCTATTTGATAATAGTCAAAAGATATGAACAGGAGTTTTCAGACAAAGAAACCAAAGCCATCTATAGTCATACCAAAAATGCTCTACCTTGATACTGATTGAGAATTGCAAATCAAAACAACTTTGAGGTACCATTTCAGATTGCCTAATATAACAGGAAAGGAAAACAATAAATGTTGGAAAGGATGTGAAAAAAATTGGGACACTTGCATTGTTGGTGGCATTGTGAACTGACCTAACCATTCATGGGAGCAATTTGAAATTATGACTAAAGGACTATAAAACTGTGTATATCCTTTGATCCAGCAATAGCAGTCCTAGGTCTATATTCTAAATAACTCATAAAAAAGGGAAAAGGATCTTTGTGTACAAGGATATTTGTAGCAGCCCTTTTCTTAGTGGTAAAGAATTAGAAATTGAAACATAAGGGACTTTTGTTAAAGTCTAGGGTTTTTTGTTTGTTTGTTTTGGTTTAGGGTTTGGATTCGGGTTTGGGTTTTTTTTTGGGGGGGGTTTCATTTAAGAAATCCATTAATAAAAACTGCACAGGATAAAAAATAAACTGTTTAAGACTTGTGATTAAAAGTGCTTTCTACTTCCAGAGGAAGAAGTGATGGAGTCTGAATGCAAATTGAAGCATACTTTTTTAAAAAACTGGCTTTTTTGTCTTTTTTCTTTTTTGGTCTGTTTTTTTTCACAACATGGCTAATATGGAAATGTGATTTGCATGCATGACTGCACATGTATAGCCTATATCAAACTGCTTTCTTCTCAATGAGGGAAAAAGAAGAAAGAGGGAGAAAAATATTGAAATTCAAAATTTTAAAAAAGAATGTTAAAATTATTTTTGCATGTAATGGGGAGAGAAATAAAATATTGAATCAAGAATTTGTTGTTGTTTAGTCATGTCCAAACCCATCTGGAGTTTTCTTGCCAAAAATACAGGTGTAATTTGCCATTCTCTTTTTCAACACACTTTACAGATGAGGAAAACAGACAAATAGGATTAAGTGACTTTCCAGGATCACAGTGTCAGGTCAGATTAGAATTCAGGAAGAGGGGTCTTCCTGATTCCAGGCTTGGTATTCTATCTACTTTGCACCCTGCTGTCTCTAACATTAAGATCATTAAGAATACATTCCCTACTTCTGGTGCTAAGATAGGTAAGTCAGGAACTCCTGGGACATCTCCCAAAGGGGAAGCAGCTTAGCAGCACAGCAGGAAAAAAGCAAAACATTCAACAGATTTTCTCCTAGAAAATGTGCAGTCTTGCTGTGGAGCTTTGACTGCTAGACATCATTTGTGCTGCCAAACATTTGTTGGAGTCGTCTGTGGCATCCATTGGGGCTGTGGTACTGAAGAACTCGGCTGGGGATTCTAGAAGGTGAAGCAAAACCACCCAGCTGTTCCTCTTTGGTGAATCAGGGACATCCAGTAGCATTTGTTACTCTGGAAGGGTGCCAGGCTCTCTCTCTCTTATTTATGTGCTGTATTTTTGTTTCAGCCTTGAGGGAAAACTCCTGTGTACATCCATCCGTTGGAGTCAGTTGGACTACTGAAACATGAAAATGTGAATTTCCAAACTTTTGTCATAGAGATGTTACTAGCTCTGGCAAAAACAAACAAACAAACAAATAAACAGATGGATAAACAAACAAACGAATGAATGAATAAATGAATGAATGAGAACAACACTTCAGTCTTAAGAAACCTTGACAGAGTAGAAGGGAGAGATCAGGTTATTCTTTTCCCAGGTGGATTTATGTCAAAACGAATTTCCCAGCATCATGAATCCCGAAGCCAGACTTTACCCCTTTCTTCAAATCAGTATGAATTGTGCTGTATTTCATTCAAGGTAGACTTGGATTGTTTTAAGGAGAACCCCATTTATGATGTGAGAAGTCACTTCAAGCAGCGTTGAGACTGAAGCTGAGAATGTTATATTGACTGGAAATCTTGATGTCATTTTGTGTGCATAAAATGTAAAAGGGATATTCAGTGTCACTGCCATATCTGTTAATGTACATGAACTTAATTAATTAGCATTGCAATGGCCAAATATATCATCCATAATCTCTTAAAAAAAAAAAAAAGGCCCTCCCTATTTCTCCTCCCAGGCAACTGCCTAAACATGGGAGGCCAACCTTTGCATCTCCTGATGGTGTGAGTGTGCAGGGGGGTTGTGTGGCTGGATGTCTGCAGGTATATCTGTTTCCGTGAGAGTACATGTGTGCATGTGTGTCTATATGTGTGTGTGCACACATGTATGCATGTGTGAGAGAGGCCTCAGAAGGGGCTGCTTCTGCAGATGTAAATACAAATGTCATTTTAATAAAGCATGTACAATAAACAAACAAACAAAAAAGAAATTATCAAGGAAAAGTGTCCAGATATCATAGAACCAGAGAGCAAAACAAAACTTGAAAGACTCCATAGATCACCACCTGAAAGAGACCCAAAATGAAAACTCCCAGAAACATTGTAGCCAAATTCCAGAGCTTCCAAGTCAAGGAAAAAATACTGCAAGCAACCAAAAATAAACAATTCAAATATCATGGAGCTAGAATGACACAGGATTTGGCAGCTTCTACATTAAAGAATTGAAGGTCTTGGAATATGATATTCTGGAAAGCAAAGGAGTCAGGATTATAACCAAGAAGCACATACCCAGCAAAACTAAATATAATCCTTTAGTGTTACAAAATAGATTAAAGAAATGGAGGACTTTCCAGTAGTCCTAAATAAAAGACCACAAGGTGAATAAAAAAATAAGCATAAACAAAATTTTAAAGACAGAAACAAAAAAGCAAAACCATAAGACATTCAATAAGGTTAGACTTTATATTTTTATGTGGTAAGATAATATTTGTAACTTTTAAGAACTTTATTGCTATAAAAGCAATCAGAAGTATACAAAGCTAGGGTGTATAGATACAATGTGACTTTGATAAGATGATCCTCCTTCCCTGAAAGAAAACAAAATAAAAGAGTGAGAAAAAAGATTGCACTGGGAAAAGGATAGGAAAGATAGAATAGGGTAAAATATCTTATATGAAAGGGAAAGGAAAGAGCCATTAAAATGGGGTCGTAAAATGGGGGGTTGGAGATGGTGGGCAAAACTTGAACCTTATTATCATAAGAAATTTCACAAAGAGGAAATAATAATATACACACTCAATGAGATACAGAAATCTATCATACCCCCCAAGGGAGTAAAAAGGGATGGGGAAGAGAGAAGCAAGGGGTAGAGGGAGGGGGAAAGGAGTGATTGATAGAATCTTGTGAGGAAGGACAGGGTGAAGATAAGAGAAAGAGAAGGATAAACAAGGGAAAACAGCATGGAGGGAAATACACAGTTATAAATGTGAATGAGATGAACTTGAATGGGTCAAATTTGATATTTCCTCAAAGGGAATTATAAATTCATCAAGCTATAGGATCAGGTTCCTGTTTTCCCTGCCTTTCCTTCCTGACAGACAATTGCCAGGATATGGGTGGATGGAACAATTCTGGGAATGTATAGAAAAAACTGACTAGCCTTTATCTAACCAGCCCATACGTTGACTACACATATCTCAGGGTCAGCAAAAGGTATGTTTTTGTTTAAATTCAAATTTATGTGTTTCCTTGTTTTCCACTGATCTAGCATCTGTATTCTCAGTAAATGTCAGATTGTTTTAATAATTGATGCTTCCCAATATAATTTAAAAAAAATTGTTTTGCACTTAAAATGTAAAACCACATTTTCAGTCAATGAGGATGAGCCGGGAGCTATTGTGAGGCTAGGGAGGCCTCAAGAACAGCCAGAATCATGATAAGCAAAAATCCTTGGTCTTCAGGGGGAGAAGTGAACTGACACAACTGCCAAGAGTTTTCCCAAGGGTCTAGAGTTCAGAATCTCCACACTTTTCCCCTCTCCCTCCTGCGGCCAAGTGAAGTCTGGCTCCTCAGATCCACCCTCCAATCCCTCCCATGATTATCTATATATACCAAAAGATTGAGCCAGCACAGAATAGTGAGAAGGACCATTTTTCCAAACATATGCTAATAGAGTTATTGTCCAACAGGTAATTAGCCTTAAGTGCTTGGTTGTCTGATTCAAGCACACCTTTTAAGAGTTTCAGCCTTTTATAAGTTGTTTCTTCCAGACTCCGAGTCATGAAATTCCAACTACTTGGCCAACGTGAAATTAACTGATACCTGACTCTGACATTTAGCAACAAATGCTTGTCAAGGCATGTGTTTTCCCTTCTCAATCTGGACCCCATGGGCTGGGCCCTCTCTGTCCTTTGTCAACCTAAAGCAGTTCCAGAAGATTAGACTTCTGTCCCTTTGTCCCAAATGAATTTGAGAGGGGAATCATCATTCCCCTCTGCAGCTCCTAGGAGAAATATAGCAGTAATCCTGAGGCCCCCAGACCTTAGTAGTGCTATTATTCAAACAATCTGTCAATGATCCTAAAGTCTCCTGGCTTTAGGAGTACTAAAATGCAGTTCTAGAAACTTTGATGACTGACAGATAATAATCTGTTGGTCAGTGATAATAGGATTTCTGAGACAAATGCTGAGGTGCATACCAAACCACTCCTCAGTTCTACCTCTGGGACATAAAATGAGCATATCAGTGACATGAAGAAACAGATCTCTTTGTCTTTTCCTATAAATTTATCTTCTTGCTCCTGGTTCTTTGCTAAATTCTTTTGGAACTTAGCCTGCTTCAATTGGTGTTACAATTACAATAAACTTTGCCCCTTGACTTGGAGATGGGTTCAAACCTGCAAATTCTTTTGAGAAATTTTGTGACAATGGTCTGTGACTAACTTTTGGGGGTCTTTTTTGAAACTCAACACTTCTATGCCTGTACTTTTAAGTGCTTTCTTCATGAATGAGTATTGAACTTTTTTGAAGGCATTTTCTGAATCTGTGGACATAATCAAAGTTTAGGGTACTTTTAGAATGTCTAGACATGTACATCAAGGCCCTCCAGCTTTTTGTCTCTTTTGCTTCCTCTTCCAATAGGAAGGACAGCTTCTTTTAAAAGCTTGGGGAATAATTCTCTTGTCCTGGAACTCATATGGGTCATATCTGTAGGAGGACCCTGGGGATGAGAAAGGAACACCATGAGTGATGGGAGAAGGGAGGTTAAATTTCTTCCTCCCTCCTACTTCCAAGAGGTGAACACAATTAGGAAAGTCTCCAGCACCTTGGAGAAGTATCAATGGATGGACTTTCTTGACTGCAATCAGAGAAAGAGGTTGATTTTTGATAAAGGACAGGCTAGATATCAACAACTATTTAATATAGTAACATGTCTTCCAAAGTTTTTATACCCTACGACTACTTCAATTGCTATCAGATTATGGGTGGAAACAAATTTCTTCCTTTTTGTTTACAGGAGAGAAAAACTACCTCTAATCCTCTTTTTTTCCTAGGGCTCTTTGCTGTAAACAAACCAAAAAACAAAAACAAAAAAGGAAAACAAACAAAAAACAAGCAACCCTCCCCTCCTTGGTTCTAGTGACCAAGATGGGAAGGAGCTCCCTTGGATGGCAGTTTTCTCTCCCACTTTCCCAATCCCACCCTCACCCTGCCTTAAATTAGACAAAAAAATGGAAATCTCCAGAGAGTATGTCTCCTCCCTCCCTGGGCTTTGTACTTGAGCTTGAAGAATCATAACAGAGATGAATTCACACCTTCTTCTGGGAATATCCTGCCTGTCTGGGGGAGGATCCTGAGCTCGGAGCAGCTGAGGTATAAATTCAGAGGCAACCAAAGGCTGGAAGATAGTGGTCCAGTGGAGGAACAGCCCAACAGAACCTCTGGCGGCATCTTGGCAAAGGAGCTGAGCATCAAGCAGCATTCCAGTGGAAGAGCAGAACTTCTAACATCAGTCCACTGGAGAGTGTCAGACAGTAGCCCAGTGGAAAGCTGAGGTTCATTGGGCAGAAAAAGCTAATGGAGAACCCTAGCAGCACAGGCAATGACAGTAAGTCCCCTCTCTTGAGGGAGAATTTCTTTATTAATTTTGAATTGCTCTACATTGAACTTTTTCTAGATTGTTCTTGGTTATTTAAATTTAAATTTTGTCTTTCCCTTAGAATGGAAACCCCCAAAAGGCAGGGACTGTTTCAATTAATCATTCCATAAACTTTTATTAAGCACGGATTGTGTTCTGACACTGAAAATTAAAAAGGATGAAAGATTCCCTATAAATTTCAACATAAAACATAGACAAAGTTTCAACATAAAAATATGTTCAGCAACTATATAAAGCTAATAACTGCAAGATTCTTCAGGAAGGAGGGCCCAGGCAATGGGGTGAATCAGGAAAGATGCAGAAGATAGTGTTTGATCTGTTTTGCAAAGGAAAAGAGGGATTCTATGAGGCAGAAGTAAGGAGGGAGTGCATTCCAAGCACAGAGCCAATTCAGAGCAAAGGCATGAAGATGGGAGATGGATTTCTTATATGAAAAATAGCCAGTTGGACTACATCAAAGAATTGCAATAGAAAGGTAGGTTGGGGTCAGGCTGTGAATGGATTTAAAAACCAAAGGAAGGAGATCATATTTTTGTCTTAGACCAGTGGGAAATCACATGGTCAGAACAATGTTTCAGGAAAATTGTTATGGGCCAGGACTCTGAAACAAGCATTCTTACTAGGTGTTAAATCAGTGGAATTGATGGTGCTTAATAGTTCTCTAGTTCAGTACATGTACTTAGTACTTAGTATAGTTCTACAAAATTCACACCTATGATGATGTAATTATAAGAGAAAATGCAGCAGGGACTACTGAGATACCTCTAGAGAGGTAAAATCTGTTCCTCTCCAGCCTCCAGGCACAGTAGGCTTGACCATTTCAAGTCCTGAGAGTGCTTACAAAACAGTGTAATCCATACACTAATGTGGGAAACTGGGGAATGTGTAGCTAATATCCCAGTCACTAACATAGGTAGACAATGTATGACTTATCAACCAGGAGAAGTAGTAGCATCAGGTTTACTAATACAGATTCCTTATAAGCAATCTGGTGATAGTTGCTCAGATTTTGACTCCAAGCAACAAAATCCAGGAATATACTAGACAGCAGCTATGACAGCTGACCGACCTATGCTCACTATCTATATAAATGATATACCATTAGAAGGATTGGTAGACACAGGTGCAGATCGTACAGTCATTAGAGGTGCCAACTGGCCCAGTCACTGGCCAAAGATTAAAGCAGACACCTACATGTCTGGCGTAGCAGCTGAAGTTAGTGCTGCCCCTGTGAGATGGACATTTGAAGAGGAAACAGGAGTTTTTACTCCTTTTATAGTTGAAAAAATCCCCATCATCTGTGGAGAAGAGACATTTTACAACAGTTGGGATTACAAATGAGTATTTCAGTTTTTTAGGCAGGACTGCTGTTGAAGGCCTGCCAGCACTCTCACCTGTTCTATTCAATGGAAAACTGATACACCAGTGTGGGTAGAACAGTGGCCTTTAATAAATGATAAAACTCAGGCCTTAGTAGATATGGTGCAAGAGCAAGTTGACCAAGGACACTTACAACCTTCTCTAAGTCCTTGGAATTCCCCAGTGTTTGTTGTAAGAAAGAAATCTGGAAAATGGAAGATGTTGACTGATTTAAGAAAAGTAAATGAACAGATGGAAACTATGGGGACTCTTCTGCCTGGACTTTCATCTCCTACTCAATTGCCTAGAAAATGGCCTCTTTGGGTTATAGACATTAAGGATTGTTTCTTTTCTGTCCCTCTAGATAAGGAGGATATGAAAAGATTTGCCTTTTCAGTGCCCAGTGTTAATTTAGCTGAGCCTTAGAAAAGATATGAATGGACCGTTTTGCCACAGGGAATGAAAACCAACCCTATTATGTGTCAAATGTATGTTGCTGCTGCTCTTACTCCAGTAAGAAAAGCATTTCCAAAAGTAATATTGTTACATTACATGGATGATATATTGGGATGTGCACCTGAGGAACAAATATTAGAAGCATGTCTACAAAAGACCATAGAAAAACTAAGGAACTACAAATTGCACATAGTTCCAGAAAAAATTCAAAGACATGTTCCTTTTCAATATTTAGGATATGAAGTATACCCTAGGGTGTTTACAATACAAAAACCGTCCTTAAGAAGAGAAGCTCCTTAAGAAGAGAAGCTAAACACCTTAAACAACTTTCAGAAATTGATAGGAGATATCCAATGGCTTTATCCAATGTGGTTGAAAGAGTCACTCAAAAACGCTTGGAAATATCAGTTTTTGCTACACAAGAGGCGCCCATAGCTGTCCTTCATCAAGAAGACAGTGTGATAGAGTGGGTGAACCTCCCAGCACAACCAGAGCAAACCCTTATTCCTTACCCAGTGCTTGTGGCTAGAATTTTATTAAAGGCCATTAAGCGAGCAGTACAATTATCTGGGATAAGATCTGACAAGATATATACATTTTATACTAATGCACAAATTAATGTATGCTGTGAAACCCATCCCAGAGTGGCAGATTTTGCTGGCCACAGCTCCAAATTTTACACACAGGTCTCCATTAAAGATAACCCGGCTATTACATTGGAGCTGCTTGCACTGGACACTGCCCTTCTGTAGGATTAAAAAACCTGTATTCTCCCCAGTTGTAATCCCTTTCTCCCATCTGATTGTTTTTTGGCTAATTGATTATATCAGAGTATTGAAGTTCTAAAACTCTTTGGGTGTAAACTCGGCTGCCATCAGAAAATTACTTGGGCTTTAACATGGAAGAAAAATTGGAATGCAAGAGATTTGAGGCTGGGAGACCAATTAAGAGGCTATTGTACTAGTCTAGCTAAGCTAATAAGGTAACTCAGACTTTGCCCTGGGTTTTGCTTTAATTTGTATTTATCAGAGTTTAGCACCTCATAAGTTTAATATATTTTTGTTGATTGATTGATTGATGATGATTGATTGACTGGGAAACTTCCCTCATGGAGTGGGCTTAACCCACTTGATCTCTACCACTCTGAGATCTTACTCAATAAGTCTTTAGTCCTTGTTTTCTGCATGAACTTGAAGGACTTAGAAACAAGCTCTCTAAGCAATAGCTACCAAAAACTGGTACTGCCACACCCCACAGAAATCTGGTTCTTTGTTTGTACCTTACCTGGTACTGGCCTGATTGTGGATCTTTGTTGTTTGAAATCTTTCTTTTAAGGGTTTTGTTCTCATCCAGCCATTTCAGTCCTATCTGACTCTTCCTTACCCCATTTACTATTTTCTTATCATAAATGCTGGATTGCTTTGCTATTTCCTTTTCTAACCCATTTTATGGATGAGGAAACTGAGGCAGACAGAAGTTAAGCCCAGACTTACATGACTAGTAGCTATCTGAAGTTACATTTAAACTCAGATATTCTGACTCTCTACCCAGATCTTTATTAGCTGTGCTACCTAAATGTCCTCCTTGTTGGGTTTATCATTTTAGGAACAATAGGGAGCCACTGAAGAAATGGTGGCCAAGGGATCATAATGAAACTTGTCTTTGGAATGTAACTTGGTCAACTATATACTGGTTGGATGGGAAAAGGGAGGAAGGAGACCAATTAGGAGGGTATGGATATTCCAGGGAGCAGTGACCAGTGCTACAATTTCAATGATGGCCCAATGGTTGGAAAGAAGGCCAAAGAGATTGTAAAAGATCTGGGAACTGGAGACATTAATATTTTATTTTAATCTCTTTAAGACTTGAAGACTAAGACTGAGACCATGGAGGTAACACCAATGAACAACATTCCAGGAGATGAAACATCCAAGAGGGTGATAGTTGAAAGACTCAAAAGGCAAGGTCTTTGCTATTCCCTTGATCAGGAATCAGAAGATCAAAGAAACCTGGAAAAGAGGCAGCAGGGAGATCAAGAGAAAGATTTGAGAGAAGCAGTTAAACACCAACAAAAGCTTACAAGAGGTAAGATTTATGAATGTGTTGAGTGTAGGAAAGGCTTCACCCGTTGCTCAGCATTGATGAAGCACCAGATGATTCACACTGGAGAGAAGCCTCATAAATGTAATTATTGTGGTAAAGCCTTCAATCAAATGTCAAACCTTACTGTACATAAGAGAATTCATACTGGAGAAAAGCCTTATGAATGTCAGGAATGTGGGAAAGGCTTCAGTACCTCTTCAAATCTTAAAGTTCATACGAGGATTCATTCAAGAGAGAAATCTTATTCTTGTAACGAATGTGGAAAATCCTTCCGAGAAAGCTCCATACTTATTCAGCACCATCGGATTCACACTGGAGAAAAGCCTTACCATTGTAATGAAGGTGGGAAAATGTTCCATCAAAATTCACACCTTACTGTCCATCAGAGGATTCACAAGGAAGAGAAGCCTTATAAATGTGAAGAATGTGGGCAAGAGTTCAGAATCTCTTCACAGCTTATTGTACATCAGAGAATTCACACTGGAGAGGAGCCTTTCAAGTACAATGAATGGGGAAAGTCTTCACTCAAAGATCAAGACTTACTCTGCACAATATGATTCACAATGGCGAGAAACCTTATGAATGTAATGAATGTAGAAAAACTTTCTCTAACACATCAAACTTTATTAAACATCAGAAGATTCATACTGGGGAAAAATGTGATAAATGTGATAATTGTGGGAAACTAGTCAGTGAAGGTTCAAACCATGTGTATTATCACATGATTCATGCCAGAGAGAGAAGCCTTATAACATGTCAAGAATGTGATAAATAATCTCAGATTTTCAGCCTTACTGCACTTTATTCATATTATAAATTGTATATATGTATAGATAGATAGATGGATAGATAGTTGGACAAGGTTTCCTACCTCTTCAGACCTTCTTCTATTTTAGAATATTCCTATTGGAGAATAATCTTAAACATGTAACAAATGTGACATAATGTTTGGACAATATGGAATCCTTGTCAAACATCACAAAATTAATATCAGATGGAATTCATAGAAAGCCAATAAATAAGGGGAAAATGTAGAGGGCCACAGACAGTGGGGGAACTCTCAGTGAGGTATAAGACCCTTCAGCCCAGAAGGAACCTGCTGCCAGTGTCTGATTCAGCTCTCGTCTCCCCTTGGGGACTTCTCAGTCTTCCTAAGAAGTCAGGGGTGCATGACAACATATTCTACTTGGGCTAACTATAAGCACCCTGCTATTATTATGTAAATGCCTCTTTACTGTAAGTATCTCTACTTCAAGTAGAATACGTTGTTCAAGTAGAATATGTTCAATATGCTATGGTGATGTAATGGTACTTAGCACATGATCAGTCTGCTGTAGTGATGGAATTGTATACTAAGGTATTTAAGGCTGAGAGAACTTGAAATAAATGGATTCCCACATTTGACCATCCACTTGAGTCTCCACATTTGATCATCTACTTGAGTCTCACCTCATCACTCTTCCTTTAAGCCCAAGGACTCTGGCTGACACCGAGATCTTCCAGAGAGCTAGTCTGGACATTAAATTTGGCATCCCAATGTGGGGCCTACTACAGGAAAATCCTTTCATATTAAGTCAATGATAAGAATTCTTACTGCGGAAAAAACCTTACATCTCATTTATAACTATGTTTCTCTTATGTAATGTAAGCATTTTATTGGGTTGGGTTTTGATCTACTCTGTAACTCATTTTTTGAAATGGCTATTCAGACCATTCATGCCTATTTTTATAAATAATAAATTTTTCTTCTGATAATTTTTTATTGTTAATGTGACTGGATTCAAAGAAATGTGATTCTGGAAAATGCTACTTTGTGCCCCAGGTCATGAGGAAGGATTGGAGGGAAGGAAAGGGAATATACCTTTATAGAGTGCCTTTCATTATCTCCACTTTGCAATTGAGAGAACAAAGGCAAGCAGGGGTTAAGTGACTAACCCAGGGTCATCCAGCTAATAGTATCTAAAGCCATATTGGAAATCAAGACTTTCTGTTCTGGACCAAACACTCTTTCTACTCCAGCAGCTAGTTGTCTCTTGGAAGGAAGCTTTTTTGATCTTGACAAATATAGACGAGTTATGCAAGCCCACACATATTATATGTGACCTATACAAATGAGTAATTGACCTTACACAATTTGCTAGGTTCATATGATTCAGCTCAACATGAAAGGGTTTCTCCCTTTCTAAGGTGTAAATGTCTATTAGTAAATAAATATTTAGCTGATGTGCCAGGAACTGTGCTAAGTACTGGGGGAATGTGAAAGGTAAATGATCCCTATTCTTAAAGGATAGCTAAGTAGTGCAGTAGGTAGAGTGATTGACCCAGAGTCAGATCAGAAGACTTTAATTCAAATTTGGCATCCAATTCTTACTAGCTGTGTGACTCTCAGCAAATCATTTCCCCCTGCTTGCCTCAGTTTCTTCATCTGTAAAATAAATTGCAGAGAAGGAAATGGCAACCTGTTCCAGTACTTTTGCCAAGAAACACCCAGATGGAGTCATGAAAAGTTAGAAATGACTGGAAAACCTCTGAACAACTACAACCCCCTGAGGAATTCAATCTAATGGAGAGTCAACAAGCAAGCAAATACACATAGACAAACTAAGCTTGTGATAACTAGAATGATTGGTCAGTTGTTGTCCTTGGTTCTTGAGGAGGACCAAAATGAATCACTATGTTGGAGCCAAGTTATCAGAATCCAACAAGGGAAATAGTAAAGAGGGGCAGGAGAAGAGGTGGCAGGAAAAGTGGGGGGGAAGGGGCGAAGATACACAGGTGGCACAACCTGGATGGTACTCAGCAAAGACCAAGAATAGATCAGATCAGCTGGTTGTTGTCCTTCCTTGTTGAGGAGGATTGACATGACCTCACTGGGTGAGAATGGAGTTACAGTGTGTCTGATCAGACCAACATGAGCTTGGGATACTCTGCCACAAGTTAAACACAAATAGTCCCTAGGAATATTTGGAGTGACTTCTCTAACCTTGCACATCTTGTATTTCTTCTGAGCTAATTCAATTCTGCTTTGCTCATAGAGCACAGCCCCTTCTCTGAAGAGGGCACACCATGCTGGGCAGTCCTAAGCCAGGGTCTCCCACAGTCATCTTCAACATTAAGCAGAATCCTTGTATTGCTTCTTCTGACCATTAAGTGAACACTTGTCCCGTGTGACTTCTCTGTAAAATAGTTCTTTGGGGCAAGAGTACATTTAGCATGCAAATCACTTGGCCAGCCCAATGGACTTGTGCTCTCTGCAGTACATTTGAAATGCTCAGCAGGTTGGGCTTCAAGAAGGACCTCAGGGTCTGGTCCCTTCTCCTGCCAGGTGATCTTCAGAATCTTCCTAAGACAATTCAAATGAAAGTGCTTCAATTTCCTGGCATTGTCCTGGGATTCTGCTCAGTTTTCATAGGCCTACAACATTGAGAACAGAACAATGACCTGTTGGAATCTTTACAAAGTGTTAAGCCATTGGAGTTGATTTGATCTTAGAAAGAGATATTTTGGGCCAGAACTTGAAACAAGGTACTGAGTGGAACTGATAGAACAATGCTTGTATTCACACCTTTAGAGAGCTCATAAGTATCTAAGTACTCAATGGAGTTCACACCTTTGGGAGAGTTCAGGGTTAGGGTTTTGCACTCTGGGAGATAACCCAGAATCCCTCTCCCTCCAGAAGGTGGAGTTAACCTTTGGGAGATCACATATATAGAGGGAGCTCTTGGAGCTTGGGGACGGACTGGAGGTACTTACTGGAGGTCCTTACTTGAGTTAGTTACTTAAGGTGTTACTAGAAACTCTGGGAGCTCGAGAGAGTTTTACTTGGAGTTGGAGAGCGCTCTTGGAACCCACAAGCCCTATCTTCGAGGCAAGAGATTCATTGCATCTTCTACCTTGGTGCTGGCTGGAGGCTGAAGAAAGAAGAGGCAGAAGCCAAGGACAAAGCTGCAAGAGCTCAAGCAGAGAGCCTGGGCTAACTGGGCTAATTTGGAAGGAGAAATAAACGTTTGCATTTTTATCAGCTGGCTGCGATTTTGGAGTAATTATTTATTTCAACTGAGACTAAGGCTGCCTCCAGAAAAACTTCACAATGACCCTGTGGATTGTAAGGACATTAAAAGGCTTTCCAAAGTTAAGACCCAGCAAAAGTAGGCTGTGCCCTGAGCTTGGCATAGCAATAATCCTTTGCATTGGATGATCTTACCTTCTGGCAAAATCATGAAAACCAAATGTTCCCTTAGGGATTTATTATTTTCATATTAATTAATTATTTAGATTTGTTAGAAATTCTCTATTCCCAGAACCCTGAGAGCCAGAAGCAGCCACTGTCAGGTGACTCCTGTGTCACAACAGCTCCTATGTGGAAATCCTCCAAGAAAAATATAAATTGATTTTAGGCCATGGAAGAGCTCAAAAAGAATTTTGAAAACCAAGTAAGAAAGGTAGAAGAGAAATTAGAATGAGAAATGAGTGATGCAAGAAAATCATGAAAAACAAATTAGCTTAGCAAGGGAGACAAAAAATACTGAAGAAAATAACACTCATGTAAGAGGGGACACAGCCAAAACAGGAAATTCCCCAACCAGGCCAGCAGTAAGCCCAGCAAGAAATTAACAGGAGATCCTGACTCCCAAGGTGGTGGAGCATGTAAATGACAGTGCTAGGATCCTTGATGTGCCTTGGCAAACCAAGGGGAGCCTGCAGACTTCAGCTCCTAGGAATTACCTACACAATCCAGTATAGTCCTGGGCAATTAAGCATCCCCCTAGCCAGCCTCAGGAAATTGGGCATCCTCCACTGGTCAGACCTCCACCTGCATCAGTATAGCCCTGGTGAAAGCCAGAAACACTCCAGCTAGCCTCGTCGCAGACCAGACAACACACAAGGACCAAAGCTCAGCACCAGGCAAGCTGCCAGACCCCTGTCATTCAAGCAGCACCAGCCATCCCTCACCACACCCCCACAGCCAGCACCAGACTCCAGGGACCCAATGGGTCTCAGAACAGCATCAGCACAGTACCAGGTAAATGGCCAGGGTCTGAAATCAGTGGAATAAGAAGCCCTTAAGATAGAACTCCTTTTACATGAAGAGAAAAGCACATATTTAAAAGAAAGGGAAAAGGGCAATACACACACACACACACACACACACACACACACACACACACATATAACTTTCACATTATTTTTTTCTGAGGCAATTGTAGTTTGGTGACTTACCCAGAGTCACACAGATAGGAAGTGTTAAGTGTCTGAGGTCACATTTGAACTCAGGTCCTTTTGACTTCAGGGCTGGTGCTCTAACCACTGCATCATCTAGCTGCCCCTAACTTTCACATATTAATGATAAATCATCTATCAGGTATATGCTATATGAAGCCCTAGAATACGGGTAGTTTTCCTTTATAAGTAAAAGATAAATGAAATGAGATTGTTAGGGAAACATCAGGAAAGTTATCCAAACCTCAAATTGTGACTAATGAAACTTTGTTATTTGAAATAAAAATTCTTGGGGTTGTAATTTATTACTATTTGATTACAGAATTAGTTACCTGAAGTGTCACGAAGCCAATATTGGAAAACGGCATTGCTGCAGTTTGGGACCTGCTAAAGATGCTTAGGAAAAGTTTGGTGAGGATCTTGGCATGATCTAGGTGGGATACTCCTGATTCCATTTCCCCATTATGCTATTTCCTTTCTGAGCCTTGCTTCTGATATACTATGACTACATGATTGGCTGTCAGATAGGATATGCTTGGAATCAAACAGAATTAAGGAGTTTTCCCTCCTATTATGACGCAGCTATGTCTCTCTTTTTCCTTTTGTAGCAAAATTCCATCATCAAGAAGTTGCCCAAGTACAATACTAAATCTATTAAATAATTGATACTGGAAAACGTCTGAGTTACTATAATAGGATGCAAGTATGAACATCTTACAATTTTAAATTATATTTGTGGTCAAATTATAATTCAGGGATTATTTCCTCTTAAGGGGGAAATGATTAGGCAAGTTACTAAGACAAAGATGTGACATAAAAGTTTTCTAAATAAATGGAATAGTAAATTTGGAGAAAAGCAAAATATTAGACTCTTCTCTAAGAACTCTTCCAGCCCTTGGCCTTGCCCCCAACTCTGTTGCCTGGGGTCTGCAGCCTCTGCCACTGCCAACTGGAGGCAGAGGCTTCTTCTTTCTCCCCACCCTGGGCTCTCAGGACCACCTTTCTAAGGAGGACAATAACAGGACAAATCAGATTAAAGGCACAGCCCTGGGGGGGAGGCCTTGGTAGTTATGATTATTGCTGGTCCCCGGGTACCTCAGTGCCATCCGGCCCTGCTAAGACATTGTGCCCAGTCCCTTAGTTTTGACCACTTCTCTGCCAGCCCCTCTCCTTTCCTCTAAATTCTTTATGGTATGAATAAGACCCATAAATAACTGGCAAAACAGATCTGGGAAGAAGATTTAAATAATTGGAAAGACAGAAATTATTCATGGATAAGCAAGGCCAACATAAAAATGAAGAATAAAAAATCAAGAGTAGCAAAAGCATTAGTTTTTAACATGTAGAGGAAGGAGGTTTAATAGTATCAGATCGGATAAGGCAGCAATTATCAAAACTATCTGGTGCTAGCTAAGAAATAGAAAAGTAGCTCATAAATTAAAAAAAAATGTTATATCAGTTACAGGATTTAGGCAAGGATACAGACAGCAAATGGTATATAATTTGAAATTCTCTGAAGTTTCAAAATTGGAAAATCAAATTTAAATGACTGTTCTAATTATATTCAATGATTGTGCTAGGAACCTCTAATTTTGAACTCAGAGAAGCGGAGTCCCTTTTAGAGCTGTCCTGTAAATAATTACACCATCCTACTTCTCCCTTCCCCTTTCTCCCAGGACATTCCTCTCTCACCCCTTAATTTTATTTTTTTAGATATTATTCCTTCATATTTAACACACATACTTATGTCCTCTGTCTATACATATTCCTAACTGTCCTAATAATGAGAAAGTTCTAATGAGTTATAAGTATCATCCTCCTAAGAAATGATATCTCGGGACACAGATAACTACATGAAATATCTGGGACTCAAAATGTGCTGGTTAAGTGAATTCTGAGAATGAATTATTAGGATATAAGGAGATTTGTTAGTTAGTATTGGTGATGACCATTGTATTGCTTTGGTCTTTTGTTTGAAGCTATTTATGTTTAAGTTTTCTTGGTTACCTTAATGACATGTAAATCTCCCTTCTCAGAAGTAGTCTAATGAAATCTCCAAGTAGTTCGATTTGTACCTGACTGGTGTAATTTTTGCAATTATAGGAACTGTGGGGGGAAACTTTATTGCATTATTTGAACCTAACCCTTCATAGCTGAGCAACTGAATCATCTCTATATGTTGTTTAGAGACTCATCTCTATATGTTGTGCTGACCAGAAACTCAGATTCAAAGAACTACGCAAGGAGTTTTCTTTAAGAGCCCCTACCAGGTCCTTGCTACTACTTCCACACCTGCCAAACTTGTGGGTGTGGACTTGTGAGTCATTTGAAGAAAGCCTGAGTGGATGGCAGAATCCTCTATGGACTCGAAAGTTTGGCTAGCGGGGTTCCAGAAGCAGCTGACATCCGGATGAGACAGCTGTTCCAAAGTCGCAGAGAAGGCTGACTACACCATTCTAGTTTTCTTCCTTCTTCTCCTTTGTTATGTACCCAGCCACCAAGGCTCTTATTCAAGCATATGTGAGCATTTTCTTCCTTTATAGTTTTGCTTCCTCTCTCTTGTCTATAAGTAGGCAAACTATGGACAGCAACGATACCTGGGACACACTTCTCCAATAAGTTCTCTCAAGGAACTAAACCCTGGGTACCATCTTGTCCTGGTCCAACTGGCCTCTTATGGTACCTTGGCTTATTCCTGCCTTACTTTTATTGGCCATAGGATAGGGGTTCTTTCAGGCTTTTTTCCTTTTGGCCATAAGGGGAAATGTCAACATAATAGATGTTCTGTTTTCCCAGCAAGCAGGCTGTTCCCTGAGCTTGACATAACAATCCTTTGCACTCATGCTTTGGATGATTACCTTCTAGCAAAATGTATTGCTTTAATCAGCACCAGGTGATGTCTGAGGGATTTATGATTTTCATATTTATTGATAATTACTTAGATTTTTTTGGAGCTTCTCTATTCCGAGAGCCAGAGAACCAGAGGTAGCCAACATGCTGCAGTAAAAAGTAATTAATCACAACTCCTGAAAATCTGAACAATCCCCATGCTTTTAATTATTAAAAGGATCAAACTAGGAGCTGCACTGCTGCTCCTAGCATGGTAACTCTGGTTCTGTACTCTGTACTCATGATGACAAAATACTCACTACCTCCAGAGGAAGAACTGATGAACTCTGAGTGAAAAATTGAAGTATAATTTTCTCACTTTATTTTTTAATATGGATAAGATGGAAATATTTTTGCATAATTTCACATGCATAATTGAATATTGTTTGTCTTCTCAGTGGATGGGGGAAGGGTGGAAAAAGAGAGAAATTAGAATTCAAAATTTAAAAAGAAAAGAATGTTAAAATATTTAAAAAATAATTAAAAATAAAAAAAGAGATAATTAATGTAATTTTGAAGATAGTAGTTTTATATAAATGAATACCTATGCAAACTAATTTTGTTGTAGAAATGCATTATACTTGATAGGGAAAGAGGAGTGAAAGGGTGTTATGGAAAAGTTTAATATTTCTATTATGAGGGGAATGGTGCAGAGCCATTTCTTCTACTTAGTAGGTTATTGAACTGGTTGAAACTTGTCCCATAAATATGAAAATTTATTTAACACCTCAAACATGTTTCAGGTAAGAAGGCAAAAAGGGAATGGAGACTTTCCAAGTATTTTGATTTGAGGAAAGAATTCTACTAACTCTGTAGACATATGTCTTCCCTCTCAACCAGTTCATTGTAAATTCTGTAATTGCAGTTTAGCTGTCAGTTGTATTTTTACTCCTACATGACTCTTCATAATCCCATTTGGGTTTGGGATTTTTGTTTGTCTGTTTGGTTTTTTTTGGCAAATATCCTGGGTGGTTTGGCGTTTTCTTCTCCAGGCAAACAGGGTTAAATATCTGAGGTCAGATTTGAATTCAAAAAGATGATTCTTTCTTACTCCAATCCTGGCACATTTAACACTATACCACTTAACTGTCCCTAACATAATTTAATCTGTAACCTACTTTAGTTTACTATAGAACATATTTATGTTTTTTTTTTCCTTAGGGGATTAGAACTGTTAATTTAAATTTCTTCAACTTTTATGACATTGAAAGAAGGATGGGATTATGAATCTATTTTTTTGAGAGGAAAACAAAACTTTTTTAGACTAAAAGAATGTGTGAGATTACAATAAGTTTAAAAATCATTCCATTAAATGTAATTTTTTTAAAAAATTATTTTTCTATTGTCTAATAGAGTTTTTTTTTTTTTTTTAAGAAGCCTTGTATGAATTCTCATGTTAGATCAGGATTCTTTTTGTACTCCTCTGTACCAGTGCCCAAAGGGAATAAAGCCTATAATCTCTGCATTTTGGTAGAATTGTTTCAGTAATAGTTATCTACCAGATAAATTTAAAAAGGAGATTTTTTTTCCATACCAAGCTTAGTATGGAAGCTTAATGCATGACTGGGGTCCATCTTCACTCCCAAGAATCCATGGGGAGTCCAGTTTGGGATGCAAACAACACATGTCAGCTCAAGGGAGGGCTTTGTCCTTAACACATTCAGGGTCTCCTGCATGCTCTGGGTCCAGTGTTTCTGGAAAGAATGGGAACTCAAAAAGAAATTCAAGGAATCCCTTAACATTCTTTAATAGAGGAAGCAAGTATAAGGCATTAGGATGGAGGGATATGCATTTGGAAAGCATTACATACACACAAAGGCACTAAAGGTGAACGTGAAAGGGATTAATTATGTATAAAATGGAAGAGTATTGGGGAAGAGATTGCCAAACAAAATCTAATTGTATGTTGTTTACCAGAAACACACTTGAAACAAAGACTCACACAAGAAAAATAAGGGTTCGGAGTACAATCTATTATGCTTTAGCAAAACTCAAAAAAGGAGTGTAATTTTGCACAAGATGACACAAAAACACTTCATTAAAAGCAATTATTAGGAAAACCATATTCTTCCTAAGGGTCTGTTCGGCAATGAATTCATTTCAATAATAATTTCAATCAATTCTTGTTTGTCTTTTATTTTCAAAGACATCACTGCCTAAGGTCTTCTGATTTGTGCATGAATTGGACTGAACTGAAGCATGGTTGCACAAGGGCTTCAGCCTCAGTCTTTCTTTTAGTCATCACAGATCAATGGCAACGCAAAAGTCAAGATGGCCATTGATGGCCCATAGTGAATGATCTTGGATTCTTTGACATCTAACAGAGCTCTACACACTCCACAATGCCTGCCTGCTTCAGCCACCTTCATGGCCATTGGAAGAAGTTGTTCTCATCTGCCCATTCCATTGAGGTAAGTCTACATGTACTTGGGGTGGACATCCCTCTAATTCACCCACCTTTCTAAGGCCTGTTGATCTCTTTGGTTTTATTTTAAATCATCAGTTAAACAGTTGTGTCTGTGATAACTGTGAGCTCTTTGGTATTTTTAAAATTAACTGTCGTTGCAAAATCTTTGTGACTGGTCTTTCGTTTTCAGGCCTTGACAATAATAAATGTATAATGGTGACAGTCTTCAATGTAGTCTTTTCAAAGCTAGATGAATTTAATAAAAAATAAAGTTAAGGAGCAGAACATAATTTTAGGAAGGTTAGAAATACTAGGTCTTTAGTAATTGTTGAATGGGAAGAGAAAGGGAGATATATAGCTATATATATATATGCCCACATACATATATGTATATATATACACATATTCTCAGCTGTGCATGACCACATATGTATTAGGGCATAAAAATCTCATGAACAAATGAAGAAGAGTAGTTATAGTAAACATATCCTTTCCTGACCAAAATACAATAAAATTTATATTTAATAAATTTATTTATATTAATAAATAAAATTAAATTTAATAAAATAAATTTATATTTAATAACTTTAGTAAATAAATTTGAATAAACTAAATTTAAATT
This sequence comes from Sarcophilus harrisii, assembly GCF_902635505.1. NCBI lineage: Eukaryota > Metazoa > Chordata > Mammalia > Dasyuromorphia > Dasyuridae > Sarcophilus > Sarcophilus harrisii. Next base: position 610,251,257 of record NC_045428.1, read on the forward strand.
TATTAAATTTCAAATAAATAAATTTGAAAGAAAGAATTCAAAATTAAGTGGAGACTAAATTAAAAAAAGCTAAACATTGAATGACTAGATCATAGAAGCAGTAATTCATTAAAGATAATGATAATGAGGTGATATATTTGGAGACACAGACAAGAAACCTTTAGAGAAAAGGTCTGTCTCTAAACATTTTCCTTAACAAAAGAAAGAAAAGATCCATTAAATGGACAAAGAAAAAACAATAGAAAATGAACAAATTTAAAAACCAAAAGACACCCTAAAAATGAAATAAGAGATCAAAGAAACAAAAATAAAATAAAATGTTGAATTAATAAATAAAACCTTTTTTTTTCTCTTAAACTGAGGCAAGTTCTGTTAAGTGACTTGTCCAGGGTTACAAAGCTAGGAAGGGTTAAGTGTCTGAGGCCAGATTTGAACTCAGGTCCTCCTGACTTAAGGGCTGGTGGTCTATCCGCGGCCCCAATAGCTGCCCCTATAAAACCTTTTTTTTTTTTTTTTTTTAAAGAAAAATAAATAAACAATCGCCTACTTTGCTTGAAAATAAGAACTATTAGTTTGAAAAATCAAATGGGAAATCTCACAACAAATAAAAACAAAGGTTATTATTTTGCTCATTTATATACCAATAAAACCAAGAACTTAAATAAAATGGGTAAATATTTATGAAAAATATCAAGTATCTAGAAAATAAAAACCCAGGACAGAAGACTCTAATTGAACAAAAAAGAAAGAATTTAAACAACCAAAATCTTCAAAAAAGAAAGTGAGGGAGCTATACATCTGTGGCTCAATACTTGTTCCAGGGTTAAAGATACAACAAACTAGCATGCCTCCTTGTGAAAAAATACAAAATAATAGTTTGCAGTTTGGGGAGTAACTTTTATTACTTTCCATAAAATGCAACAAAAGTCATCCATCCCATTTCGTTTGAGTGACAGAATGACTTGTTCTGGAAACATGTCTTTGAAATAAACTGTGTTCAACTCTTCCTAATATCTAGTTGATGTTAACATTGACCTTTCCTATGACTATGAATGCTAATGCTGCGAAATGCTACCTAAAAATTATGTAAAGAATGCTTTTCCCTTATGCTCATGGTAGATGCTTCCTGTGACAAAAGTTGAAAAGTTAGGTTTCCACGGATGTTGCAAGCCTCAAAGTAAAGTAAGATAATTAGTACCACTGACCAATGAGTTTTGAGAAAGAGAAATTATCTGAGCTACAAAATTCTGATAAAGGGGTGTAGCCTAGAAATTGGCTTAATAGGCTCATTGCATGTTATCTGATATACCCCAAATAAAATTGGAGCCTCATTAACTTACCATGGGATGCATGATGAGGGAGGGGGGACGTGCTTATACATATTTAGGGGAAACGTACAATGGAAGTATCAGAAAGACTGTAACCTGGAAGAGAACGGACTAATCCATTCTCTGAAGGGAGGGAACTGTGACAAAGTAACAGCATAAAGCCTGTCTTGCTTCTGTATCCAGTGTTCCTTCTTCTTAAAGAAGGGAAGAGCCTACTTCTGGACTTCTCTGTAATAAACTGTCATTGAGAGCTGAATTTCAGTGCAAGTATGTTTCCAACACTTCCATTAGTGAGTATCTATCCAACTAGTTGCATAGAAGACATTTTTGTTTTATCTCTGGACAATTACTTAATAACTGACCCTATCATCACAGGCTAATTAATGTAGATTGGTGACTAATGATCCTTAAGGATCAGCTTCAAATTTTATTCTAGCACATTATTCAATGATTACAGCTCTTAAGAACAATTCAGTGGAGAAGTTCGAGGAATGTTGAAGAAGTAAAAGCAGACTAACCTTAACCCTAACCCTAAATGCACCACATAGAGGCAGAAGAGGTGGATGAGAGGGGATAATTTCTGGAGGGACTTAATGGTCACTATGAAAGGAGTGAGCTGGTCTGCTTTGGTGAAATATCCCATGAGGTTCTGGGGAGTATTTCCTAATTCTAGGCATGTGGGAAAGGTTCCCGGACTTGAAGGAGAACTAATAGTGTCATCTTTTATAGTGGATACTAATCACCTAAAAAAGCATGGGATGCACATGGATTATGGACTCAGGAGCTTATTAGAGTAACTCTTTGGGAATTTTTTCTATTCTTGTTTTAAGACTGAATTCTAACAAATTCATTTCATGATTCTAACAAATATAGTTTTAATGCCTAAACCAGGGAGAGTCAAAACAGAAAAAGAAAACTATAGACCAATATCCATGATGAGCAATGATGGAAAAATTTTAAATCCTACATTAGCTAAGAGATTATGTAATGTATCATAAAGATTATACACTATGACTAAGGAGGATTTATACCAGAAATTGAGGATGGATTTAATATTTAAAAAATTATAAACCTACTAGACCATATTAATAACAACAAAGTTATAGCATTGTATCAACAGATACAGAAAAACTTTTGATAAAACAGTGCAATTATTTCTGATAAACACAAGAAAAGGTCCCCCCCCCCCCTAACACCATGTAAATTGAGGTTTGCTCTTTAAGGAATCTAAATCTTTCTCTCAGTCAAAGGGAGAAGATATCTGAGAATCAGCCATATAAGATCCAAATCCCCTTTTCCCTAAAGAGGAAGAAAACCAGAGGAAGAAAATGTCTGTGAAATTAAAGTTTTTATTAGGCAATGTGAGAAACAATAAACAATTATTTTCCCATAGCGGAAGAAAACAGAAATCTGGAACCCAGAGTAGCCCAGAGGAAGGGGGAGAGGGGAGCTCCTGAAACTATTTGAAACTAGGTAAAACTGAATAGAACTAGTTGTGTAGTTTAAAAAGAAAAGAAAGCTAAAAGCAGAACAAAGGTCAGGTATGAAGTCTTAATTGCTTCATAAATATTAACTTCTCCCCAAGAGGATCTAAGGCTCATTTTAATGGTCGTTCAATGTATGTAGCAGAGGGGGACACGTTAAGGGGCGTACACGTTAGGAGGAGCAGGAAAGCCAATGGGGAGATGGGAGAGGGGTTTCCAATGGTGGGGTCAGGGATAAAAGGCTATATTCTGGTTTCTGTAAAGTGTGTGAATGCATTTTTAGTTTTCACATCCGTTCCTTCAGGAACATATCATTAGTTTAAACAGCTTCACTTATCCTAAAGTTGTTCTTTATTTGGAGTTCAGGATTTTCTTTGCTACAGCAGGAAAATAACACATGCATGGGAGCAGTCAGATTAATGCTGAAACAACCCAGCCCATCGGATGGGATGGCATAGATACTTTTCAGATAAAGTGGGTAGAGGACAAGGGAAAGGATGGGGATTAGGCTGGTCTCGGGGAGAAACAGAGCAGAGAGCTCCAAGCCTGAGGTGGGGAAGGGGAGATCCAGGAAAAAGGGAGGGAGGAATTCCAGTTGTCAGAGTCCTGGCTTTTTGGTACATGAAACAGAAGACATCCTTGGTGAGAAGCCATCCAGAGAGTGCGACAATAAAGTAAGGGGATGTCCCCCGGAGCCCGGTAACCAACAGGGGGGTGTCCTCTGGAGCCCCACAACCAACAGGGGGAGATGTCCCCCGGAGCCCCATAACCAACAGGGGGGATGTCCCCCGGAGCCCCGTAACCAACAGGGGGAGATGTCCCCCCGAGCCCCATAACCAACAGGGGGGTGTCCCCTGGAGCCCCATAACAAACAGGGGGGTGTCCCCTGGAGCCCCATAACCAACAGGGGGTGTCCCCCGGAGCTCCGTAACCAACAGGGGGGGATGTCCCCCGGAGCCCCGTAACCAACAGCGGGAGATGCCCCCCGGAGCTCCGTAACCAACGGGGGGGGATGTCCCCCGGGGCCCCACAACCAACAGGGGGAGATGTCCCCTGGAGCCCCACAACCAACAGGGGGGTGTCCCCCGGAGCCCCGTAACCAACAGGGGGAGATGTCCCCCGGAGCCCCACAACAAACAGGGGGGAGATGTCCCCCAGAGCCACGTAACCAACAGGGGGGGGGATGTCCCCCGGGGCCCCACAACCAACAGGGGGAGATGTCCCCTGGGGCCCCACAACCAACAGGGGGAGATGTCCCCCGGAGCCCGGTAACCAACAAGGGGGAGATGTCCCCCAGAGCCACGTAACCAACAGGGGGGGGATGTCCCCCGGGGCCCCACAACCAACAGGGGAGAGGCCCCTGAGCTTAACCAGCAAATGGCTCAAGACTGGCGTGAGCTAAATCAGCCTGAGGGTGACTGAACTCCCGCCGGGTGCGCTCTTAGTCACTGCAAAGGATTGTTGGTATGTCAAGCCCTTCAGTGTTAACGCACAGTCAGTCCTCGTACAGCTCACCTCAGTAACCCAGATAACTGGGGACTCAAGCCAGTCACGCTGGCTCCACGTTCCTTGGCCAGAACCCCCGAAGCCCCGGAGATTGCCGGCCTCCAGGCAGGAAAGGTTTAAAAATGACGCGCGCCCAGCCCGAAGGTCTCTGCGGAGAGACTACATCCCGCGCACTATGATTTGCATAAAAAAAATAAATAAGCGCGGGCCGGCCCCGCCCACCATTTTACACAGGTTGGATTTGTGAATATTGACTTGGCCAACGACAATCAGAAACAGCCGCAAGAGACTGCAGAGGCTTCTGGGAAATTGAGTCCGCTGGTAGGAGGCAAGGGTAGAGGGAAGAGCTGAACTTGTGCGGGACTTTGTCAGGATTCGTACCTTGATACGTACGCATGCGCAGTGCTCACCTTGGGCTCCACTTCCCAAAAGGCCTCGGGCTTCAGGCTCACGTGCGCCTGCGTTTGGAGCGACTCCTCCTCCCGCGTGCCTGACGTGGATTCTGGGAATTGTAGTTCTCAGATTGAGCTGGGCGCTTAGACTCTGCTCCGTAACCGAGGCCCTTTGTTCGCCGGAGGCCAAGACCAGGTGAGCGAGGGCGGTCTGGGAGAGGGCGGGCGCGGGGGCGGGGCGGAATCCGGGCCCCGCAGGGAGCCGTAGTCCAGATTGGGGGAGATCACGTGGGGGCGAAGGGGCGTGGGGGGGGGGGGGGGGGGGGGGGGGGGGGGGGGGGGGGGGGGGGGGGGGGGGGGGGGGGGGGGGGGGGGGGGGGGGGGGGGGGGTGTCAGGATCAAAGCCTCGGAGGCGGAAGAGGCTTTTAGGCTCGGCTGGTCTTCACTGCCCATTTCGCAGGTGAGGACGCTGAGGCTGGGCGGGGGGGGCCGGCGTAGCCCCCGCAGGGAAGCCCGGTGGCCGCTCCGCGTGCGCGGGGGGCCAGGGGAGATCCCAGGGTGGGCGCCCCCGCCCCGCCCCCTGGCGCAGGGCGTGTCCGGAGCCGGCCCCTGGGGCCCTGGGGGCACGTGCGCTCCCCTGCAGGCGCCGCGGCCCCGCCCCTTCTGTCCCCCCTTTCCCGCTGACGGAGCGGGTCTCCCTGGCCCCCCCCCCAGCCGCCGCCCCCTGCTTGTGCGCTGGAAACAATGTATCCGCCCGCGGCGGCCCCAGGAGCCCGAGCCCCTCAGCCGGCTGTGGGGGCCCGAGGGCGGAGGTTCCCCTTCCCCAGGAGGCGAGGGGGGGGGTGTGGGGGCCTGCGTGGGAGAGCTCTGGGCCCGGGGGCAGTGACCCATCCCCACAGCCGCCCCCACCCCCCCAGCATGCGCCCCGCTTCCCAGCCCCGTTTCTGAGGCCCCCCCCCCCCCCCATTTGTCAAAAACTCAAACCCGAACCCGCTGCACTGCAAAGCCCAAGCCGCCGGTCCCGTGGGCCCCGAGGGGAGGGGTTAGAGGGGAGGGGCTAGAGGGGAGGGGTTAGGAGGGAGGGGTTAGGGGGGAGGGAAAGGGGAGGGAGGGAAGGGGCCACTTCCCCTAGAGCTCGGTGACCTCGGGCCTGCCCCTCCCGCTCTGTGGCCGCAGGAGCTGCTGCCCGGGGCCCCCAGGCCCGGGGCCCCTCAGACTGAGGCTAGGCCATCCATGGCTGGGTTAGCACGTGCGCGGGCGCAGTCAACGTTCTTGGAGCGGTTACCAAGTGGTGGAACCTCCTCGTGCCCGCGGGGGCCCCCACGGTGTCCTGGGGGGCGCCCCCTCACTTCTCTGTCTGATGTGTCTCCTGCTGGTTGGGCCTGTCAACCGGGGAAAGTGCCTACTGTGTGCCCAGCCCTGGGCAAAGCTCTTTACAAATGAGATCCCAGGGGCCCTCCCACAACCTTGGGAGGTGTCCGCTGTTGCTATTTCCATTTTGTACTTGAGGAAACTGAGGCAGGCACCGGGAACGGGGCAGACCGTGACCCCTGACCCCAGCACGGAGGGGAAAGACGCCGCCCACTCCTGGGGTTCCCTCTTCCTCAGGCTGGAGCTGTATCCTGGGGTCCTCAGCACAGATCCCGGGCCTGCTCTTTGAGCCTGAGTGGGCTGGCTCTCCTGGCCTCCCCGGGAGGGGGCCAGAGTCAGTCTCCGAGGGTGGCTGTGTGTGTGTCCGCATGTCTCTGTGTCCTTGTATCTCTCTCTGTACGTCCCTGAATCTCTGTGTGTGTCTATTTCTGCCTGGGGGGGAGCTGGGGGCTTGCACAGCCCGCTCCTCCTGAGCCCTCTCCCCTCCCGCAGGCGTTTCTGCCCCGGGCTGCCCCTCCCTGAGCCCAGCATGGAGGAGGAGCAGAGAAGGCCTTCGGGGGGCCTTGGGCCCCGGCTGCAGGTGAGTTGGTCCTGCCCCCTTGTCTGCTCCGTCCCGGCCTTCCCTCCCATCATCCCTCATGCTGGGTGCACCTGCCGTGCCCAGCGTCCCCCAGCCAGTGAGGGTCCGGTCCTCCTGACTGACGCCGTGCACTGCACTCCCCTGCTGCCGTCGGGGGCGGCCCGGGTGCTCCGCAGCGAATCAGCCGGAAGCTGGCTCGAGGTCTCAGCCCAGCACGTGCTGTCCTTGGGTCCCTTGACGGGTTCCTCAAACGCTGGCCCCGGTGACGGAAGGAGGGGGGTGGCCGGCCGGTCAGTTCCCATTCAGCATGGGGAAAGCAGGGGGGGTGGGGGGACGAGCACGCTTGCTTCCCGGGAGACCCACCCCTTGCCTTCCCATCCTGCAATGTCCCATTTCAGGAATCTGTGACGTTCAAGGACGTGGCCGTGAACTTCACGCAGGAGGAGTGGCGGGAGCTGGACGCTTCCCAGAGGGATCTCTACTGGGACGTGATGCTGGAGAACTATGAGAACCTCGTCTTCCTGGGTAAGTGGGCTGAGGCCGGCCCAGGCCCGAAGGCTCCCCGGCTGGGGCCCGTCCCTGGGCTCTGGGCTTCCCCGCGCTCTCAGCCTCCCCCTTGTCTGCTGGGAGAGCTGCCGCCCCTTCTGGGCCAGGGCTTGCTTCCGGCCTTTGTCCAGTGGAAACTGGCTCTGGCCACGACCTTACTGCCTGTGGAGAGGAGGTTCCGACCCGTCTGCCTGTGCCCCGGGTGGGCAGGGCTCCTCAGGACAGACCGAGTGACTTGGGCCACTTCCCAGGAGCCCAGATCACCGGCGCCTGCCCCGGGGTCAAGTCCCCTTGTCCTGCCCTGAGGATGGAGCAGCAGCCCGGTCCCGCCCCTGACTCTGGATGGGCTGGCCTGGCTCAGCTTCCCTCCCTGGGGTGCTGTGTCGAGGGGGGCTTGGGGAGCTAGGGCCCCTCCCCCACCCAGACCCGGTGTTCGTACCTAGATGTAGGATGAGGAGCAGGTGGGGCTGGGCAAAGAGAGAAGCGGGTCCAGAACAAATGGGGAAAGGCCAGAGACCCCGGGAGGTGAAAGCGTCTGGAGAGAGGGAGGTTATTGCTCCCGTGACCCCGCAAGAGCCTCTCCTCAATGGGCCTTCTGTGATCAGTGCTTGGGAGGAACATGGGGACTGCGGGAGGAGGGAGGAGGGCGGGTAGGATCCTTCGGAGCCGAGCTCGCACCCGGGGCTGCAGGGGGGCCATCACCGTCCCTCCATTTCTATCCCATCAGCCGGGCTTCCCGCTTCCAAACCAGACGTGCTTTCTCATTTGGAGAGGGGAGGCGCGCCGTGGCCGCTCGAGGGGAAATTCCCTGGAGACCTCTTCCCAGGTGAGTGAGCTGCCTGAGACCCGGAGCCTTGGCGGGTGGCGTCCCGGGGCTGGAGGCTGACGGGAAACTGGGGGCTCCCCCAGAGACCAGCCCGAGGAGCGATTCTTTTTCATTTTTGACGCACAGTAATTCCATTCATGAAATCCCGTTAGCGGTTGCTGAATAACAACGTCAATGGCGTCATTACTCTTTATCGGAAAGAGATCAAAGCCTTTGTTTTCCCGGTCACTTGGAGTCGCTCCCCCTCGCCACCCCCAGGAGCCTTCCTCTGTAACCGAGGGGGACGTGGTAACGTGACAGCCCTTCTGACGGACTGTCTGCACCCCGCCCCCTGACCAGGCATCACAGCCGCTCGGGCTCGGTGGCTGTGGGTGACGTTGCCATTGGGGCTCACAGGCGGGCTCTCAGGCGGGCTCTCAGATGGCCTCATGCTCCTCCAGGAATATTCCCTTTATCTCACGTGCACCTTTTCTTCTGCAGTCCCTTGATTGCCGGGCATCCGTGTTGCTGCTGCTGGAAATGTGGCGCCCTTGTGGAGCTGCCCGCTGTGCCCTTCACCTGGGGGACTGAGGGCGTGGGGCCTCTGGGAGTGGGGGACGGAGTCCTGGGGAGAGAGCCAGGGAGGCAGAAATGGCGGGGAGGGGGGAGCAGGAGGGGGCCTCTGGGACTAGGACTTTGGCAGTGCCCTTGCCAAGCGTCAGGATGATGATGATGAGGTTTAGATTTGGGGACCCAAATGAAATTAGGGCTTCTGCTGGTCAGGGAGTTAAATAAGGTGTAAATGGAGTCCAGTGGCAGCGCAAGGGTGGGGAGTTCTGGGATTCCCTTCTGGCGGCGCAAGCAGTTCTCTGTAAAGGAATTCACAGACCCATAAACCCAGATTGATAAAAGAGACTTATGGGGGGTTGGAAGTAAGGAAGTAGGTGAGGGTCAAGAGAAGGGGCACTGGAAACACTATTCCAGTGGGCAGAGAGTCCGTGGGGTGCCAGGCAGGGGGCAGGCATAGGGCTAAGCATGGAGCTGGCATGGTTGGACTCTGCAAAGAGAGGGTTTTAGTTTGGCTCTTTTATAATAGGAGCTTTGACTACCAGCTGTAGGGGGCTTGTGGGTGGGTCCCAGGTTGGCTCCTGGCTGGGTTTCAGCTAGGGTTAGAATCTGAATTGAATTCAATGGGTTTTGGGACTGAGCCGACCCCACCCAGATAACAAACTGTGCTTGGGGTGGAGTCCCCTGGCTGAGGCAGAGTTGAAGATTTTCTCCTTTAAGGATTTTTTAGAGTTTTGGGGCTCTCTCTTCAAGGACACTTCAGAAGAGGAGAGAGATTTGGGGGGGGTTCAGGAGTCTGAGGGCTCCCAGCTTGAAGCGGTTGGTCTCTAGCGGAGCTCATGGGAGCTCAAGGAAGGGAGGGAGGGTCTCCACAGAGGGGCCAGGCCAGCCTCTGGCTAATCCCAAATTGTGGAGCCCAGGAGTCAGACCCACGCCAGCGCACGTTCCCATCCCCTCCCCCCTTTTGGGTGACTTCGGGGCGAATCTTGGAGCTTTTTGGCCTGTTTTTGAGCTGAGGGATCATACTTTTGAGAACTCTGCTTGTATCCTTTAACCTCAGAGCCTTTGGCTTTTGGTTTCCTGTATTTGTGCCATAATAATAATAACAATAACAAAAGTACCAAGAGCAGTAATAGTGCCAGCCAATGTCAGTGGGCTCGCCCTGCTCAGAGAAGTTTCCCACGTTTCCCCCCAAGCCCTGCCCTGCTTTCCCGGAGGTCTTGCTGTACTTTTCGCCCAAGCTTTTCAACTCTGCGCAATTGCAATGGCCAGTTTGATCATCTTCACCAAAAAGCCTAATGTCCGCTCTTGTCACAGACTTTCTTTGGCCACATTTCCTCCAGTTTTAAAAGAAACAAATAAAACCCTTTAAATGGACAGAGGAAAAGCAGTTCCCTGCTCCCCTTCTCCCCCTCCCTCCCCACCATAGACAAGGTCGCTTGTGTGGTGGCTTTTAAAGAGTCTTAGAAATGTCCGTGTTGACGGAGATGGATTTTCCATCAGTTCCACTGTCCAGGACCCTCGTGCATTCTCGGGTCCTCCGCAGGGCTCGGGAGGGGTCCTTCTTGCCAATGCACCCGTGACCCCATTCCCTCTGGGCCTTTTCTTTGGTATAGGCCCCTGTCCTGCCCACACTCTAATTGTCTTCCTGTCTCCTTCCCTTCTGCCCCCCCCCCCCCCCAGACCTCCCTGAGCCACCCTTCTCCTGGCCATCGTCCCCCACCTCTCTTCCCCTTTGGGGCATTATTTCTGATTATTTAATCTTAGTTCCATGGAAAGGGGAGATTAATGTTGGGGGGGTCACATGGAAGAACCAGGAGTAGCATTTCTTCGGGCCGGGTGAGCAGGTCCTCCCATTGTGGGGCCCCCGGGTGATTTCCTCGGTGCGGGGGACTCCCACCCTTCCAACCCGGCTCTCGGGGCTGCCATCGCTGCAGGCTTTCCAGTCATCACCATGAAGTTTTGCCGCTGGGTCCCCAAGCATGGGAACCTTTCCGCCATAGGCACAGGCAGAAAAATGGGCCGGCTTACTTCCTCCATTTTTCTCCTCACCTTTCCCACTGGGGTTTGCCTTTTGGAAAGTTCAGCTCTCGTCGTGGGGGAGTGGACAAGTGTAGGAAAGAATTGTGGCCATGTAGGCGGCTCCAGGGGACCCGAATCGTCCCTGGAACTGCTAGAGGGATGGCCCTGGAGCCTCTGCTTTCTTAGGGGCTGGCAGAGATCCTGGACATCCAGAGACAAGCTGGAAGCAGCCCTGACTTCTTGGAGACCCCCCCCCCCCCCAGAAGCCCTAGGGCACTTAGGAGCCAGGACGATAATTAGCATCCCCCTTAGGATGCCAGTTTCTAGAGCCCTTCGGGTTGTCCTTGCCACAGCTGGCCCCCATTTTACAGTTGGGGAAGCTGAGGCAGACTGAGAAGTGACCCACCGGGCGGAGCTGGAAAATGTATGAGGCTGGACTGGAACTCAGGTCTTCCTGCCCAGCACTGGAGGCCCTGGCAGCACCAGCCGAGGGCATCCGGATCAGGCTCCTGTGGGAGGTTTGGGTTCTTGAATTTGGCTTGGCTAGGAGTCAGCCCAAGCCCCGAGGGAGTGTGTGAGGGGGGTGACCGGTGGGTAGGGGTTAAGCACAGGGGCTTCCTGTCTGCCCAGGCCATCCCAGGTGGCCATAGACTGCCCACCCTGCTTCAGGAAGAGCTTTGCTGGGAGAGGTCGCAGGACAACCAGGAGATAATTGTAATTAGGCAGACAGAGTTAGGTCCTGCAGCTGTGGGTCCGGTGAGGGGCCAAGGGCCGAGAGAGAGTCAGCTCAGCTGCTGGCTGGTTATGAGGGGGCGCAGGCTGGGGGGGGAAGGCACCAAGGCTGTGGACAGGATGGTGGGAGCCTTGGTGGGCACTAGATCGGGATTGGCTGTGAGTGCCCGAGGGTGCGTGGGGCAGAGAGGAGGCCTGGAGGGCTAACTCTGGGAGGCTTCTGACTCATAGGAGTCCAAGAGGTCTGCAGGGAGAGTGTGTAGAAGGAGAGGGCTGAGCCTGTGGGATGTGCTCCCAGGGACCCGTTTCGCTTTATTGTGGAAGGGCCGGTGTAGCCAGGGAGGCAATGCCGCCCGGGACCTGAGGGAACTCCGGGCTGATCACCTGCTTCTCCTCCAGAGTCGTCTGGCTCAGCCCCAGCTGGGAGTAGCTGAACAGGGAAGATGCAATGGGTCGGTAGCCGGAAAAGGGCAGAGGGTGGGCGTTGTGCTGGGGAGATCTGGGCTCCCAGCAAAGGAGCTTGTATTGGCAAAGTGCTTGTATTGTGTGCTAGACCCCCGCTGTTGGGGGCAGGGAGGGCACCAGGCTCTCCTCTCCACTCCATGCTCTCTGCCTTTGCAAAACCAGGTCTGTGAAGGATCTGGGACCTCTCCCAGGAGTCTCCTTAACGTCTCCACCCCCAGGAGGAGGCCCTCTCCTCCCCCGGGATCCCCTGGCTCTCCATCACCGGGGCAGATTCTTGGGACAAGTCTGTGTGCTATTGTTCCCAGGAGTTCTTATGAAATAAGGGCTCTTCCAGTCAGACATTTTATTTTGGGCTTCAAGAATTTTGGGCTCGTTCTGGTTTTTTAAAATTTGTTTGTTTTTTGCTGTTTTCCAGTCAGTTCCAGATGATTTGTTTGACTCCCATTTGGCTGTAGAGTTCGAAATCTGGGAATGAGTACGGTTCATTTCTTTGTACTTTTTTCTTTCTTTTTCCTGAGATTTGAGCCCTTTGTTTTGTCAAGTGAATTTTCTTATTCTTTTAATTGGTTCCATAAAGTGTTCCCAGAATTATTTGGAGAGCTCCAAATCCGTAACTTCATTTAAGGAATAATTCATGATAATTGAGGGAAGCTTATAGTAGGGATGCCAGGATGGTCCAGCATTAAGAAAGCACCTGGCATAATTAAGTGTATACACAGGAAAACCAGTTAGTTTATATAATATAGTATATATTATGATATTATAATATCAGGAAATGGAAGAAGAAATTTTTGCTAAAATAGAACATTCGTTTAAGTAAAATTTTCCAAATTGCAAGATCTCAAAGACATCTTTTGTTGTTCCTTCATTTCTGTCATGCCTCACTCTCTGTGCCCTGATGGGGGGTTTTCTTGGCAAAGCTACCAGAGTGTTTTGCCATTTCCTTGTGCAGTTAAGTGATCTGCATGGGGGTGCACAGTTCAAAGCTGGCTTCAGACACTTATTATCCCTTAACCTCAGTCCCTCATCTGTAAAGTGAGCTGGAGAAGGAAATGGCAAAGCATTCCGGTGGCTTTACTGAGAAAACCCCAATGAGGTCACAGACAGCTGAACATGACTGGCTGGTTATTCCCTGACTCCAGGCCTAGGGCTCTGTCCACTGCCCCCCAAAGCTAGCATTATTTACAATTAAAAATTACTTAAATTTGCAATCAAAAAACCCTGGAAATTCCCCACAAAAATAGAGGTAAAACACAAAGTCAGTGTCTCTCTCTCTCTCTCTCTCTCTCTCTCTCTCTCTCTCTCTCTTTTCTCTCTCTCTGTCTCTCTGTCTCTCTGTCTCTGCCTGTATGTGTGTCTGTCTGTCCCTACTGTTAGTTGATATGGTTCTATAAATGTTACTTAAGGCAAGTTACAAACAAGTTGTAAGACAAGAAAGCCAAATTAAAGACATAGTCATTGACAAAGGGGGAAGAACAAATTTCCCCATTAACATCATGCTATTCTTGGAAAATCCCAGTGAAGAAATGGATTTGGAGGAGTAATAGCCTCAGTAAAGTAATGAGGTACAAAATAAATCCAGGGATGTCATTGGCAGTTCTGTACAATACTTAAGAAAACTAGGTGGAAGAAATGAGAGAAACTCCATTCTTCTGATACTTAGCTCACCCAGAGACAAGATTGGTTTAGCCAGTTGTAGCCACAAACTTTTCCGATAGAGTTTAAGGCAGACAAATAATTTCCCTGCTTTTCCAGATTGTGTGGCTTGTTCAGAGCAATTTTCCACCCCTGGCCTACCTGTGTGACCTTGAACAAGTCACTTATGTACTCCTTTTGCATCCATGAAATGAAAGGAGAAGGTGATCTCCACGATCCTTTCAAACTGTGGCCTCTCATAACTCTCATTAAATTGCATTTTTCTCATTCATCTTGTTCAGATGCCCTCTTTTAGGAATTAGACGATTCCTTCCAGAGCCTATTAGGTATAACTAATACATAAAAGAGAAATCGACCAGAATGCAGTTAACAGGTCTTTCAGATTTCTTTCTCCTTGGAGTTTTCATTGTTGGAAACATCTAATTTATTTTGTTTTCAGTTCTGAACTCTCCCTCCCATCTTTCCACCCTCAGCCATTGAGAAGACAAGAAAAACGAACCCTATCAAAATCTTAGTCATGCACCTTATTTGTATTTACTCTTAATAAGCATGTTTTAGAATTTAAAAATGCAGTCTTTTCCCTGATGCTTTGCCAGTAATTGGTCTGCTTTATATTAGCCAGCTTCCCTTTTCCCAAAGTGAGATATGAGGTAAGTTTGCCCAACTGTTTTCCTGCATTTCTCATCATCATCCTTGATGGAGGACACAAAAATCTAAGACATATTTTGAATGGATACCCCCTTTGCCAGGTCAGAAGACTATGAAATTCACCCTTTTTTGTTTCTTTCAGATTCCCTTAGTTTGGAGATTAGGTGTGAAACCAAGGACTCCACACCAAATCAGGGTGATTGTACAGGGGTGTCCTCTAAGAAGAAGTTCTCAAAGGATGATCCTTGGGATTTCAAGATAGAAGAAGCTTGGGAGTTTGATGTCAGGGTAGAGAAACAGAAGGACACAGGGGAGAAACAATCCAGACAAGTAACAGTTTCCAACAGAGAAGCTTCTAAGGTGAATGCCCGGGAATGTAAAATATTTGGGGAAAGTTTCAGTCTGGGCTCATTCTTTGTACCGCAAGAAGCACTTCCTCCAGAAATTAATCAAGGTAAGCTCTTCCCACAGTTTTCAGACCTAAGGAATCATAATGTCACTTCCTTAGGGAAGAACTTTGCTAAGCACAACAAATGCAGGAAGCCCTTCAGTTACCATTCAGATCTTATTGAATTGTATACAATTCGCCCTGGAGACCAACCCTATGTGTGTAAAGAATGTGGGAAAACCTTCAGCCACAGAGGAAACCTTAACAAACACCAGAGAGTTCACACCGGAGAGAAACCTTTTGAGTGTATCGAATGTGGGGATACTTTTAGCCAGAGGCGAAACCTGAATGCACATCAGAGAATTCATACTGGAGAGAAACCACATGAATGTAACGAATGTGGGAAAGCCTTCACCCAAAGATCACATCTTACCCAGCATCAGAGGAAGCACAATGGAAAGAAACCCTATAAGTGCAATGAATGTGGGAAAGCCTTCAACCATAAGGGCAATTTGAATAGACATCAGAGCATTCACACTGGAGAGAAACCCTTCGAATGTAATGACTGCGGGAAAGCCTTCACCCAGAGAAGAGACCTGAATGCCCATCAAAGAATCCATACTGGAGAAAAACCCTTTGAATGTACTGAATGTGGGAAAGCCTTTAACCTCCGGGGAAGCCTTAATCAGCACCAGAGAATCCATACAGGAGAGAAACCATTCGAATGTAGTGAATGTGGGAAAGCCTTCAGACAGAGGGGGTACCTTATTTATCACAAGAGAATTCATACTGGAGAGAAACCATTTAAATGCACTGAATGTGGGAAAGCCTTCAGACAGAGGGGGAACCTTAGTGAACACAAGAGAATCCATACAGGAGAGAAACCCTTTGAATGTAATCTTTGTGGGAAAGCCTTTCGAAATGCCTTATGCCTTACTCAGCATCACAGAAGTCATACTGGAGAGAAACCCTTTGCGTGCACTGAATGTGGGAAAGCCTTCAACCACAGGAGAAACCTTAATCGACATCAGAGCATTCACACTGGAGAGAAAACTTTTGAATGCAGTGAGTGTGGGAAAGCTTTCAGCCAGAGGGGAGACCTCAACGCACATCAGAGAATTCATACCGGAGTGAAACCCTTTGCGTGTAACGAATGTGGGAAAACCTTCAACCACAGGGGAAACCTTAATGTACACCAGAGAATCCATACTGGAGAAAAGCCCTTTGAATGTAACCAATGTGGGAAAGCTTTCAGCCAAAGGGGAAGCCGTAACCAGCACCAGATAATTCACACCAGAGAGAAACTCTTTTGAATGTGGTGAATGTGGAGTAGCTTTCTAAGGTACAAATGAACACAGTAATGAGAATCAGAGATTCCATTAAAATAAGGAATTAAGGAAAGGCTTCGTGTGAAGCCTTAGGAAGCATCACCTAATTTATATGAATAAAAAGCTTTATAAATGTCATGATCTTGGGAAAAACTATAGGATATACTAGCTCTCATCAAACCTCAGAGATTCCATAAGGTGAACTTACAGTGGGGATGTAATAATATGGCTTCTACTTCATAGAGAACTGTTGTTCTCTCTGCTTTGGCTCTTAAGATTTGGGTCGCAGGACCATTTTTATCTCAGCAGGTATTTGGTAAGATGCTTCTATTTTCATTTTTGTAAATTATGTAACATGGAGTCAAATTGTTCTTTAAGTATTTGATAGAATTCATCTGTACCTGGCATTGTCCCACTCCTCCCCACCTCCATCTTGGGTGTTTGTTTATGGTTTATTCAGTTTCTGCTTCTAAGATTCTATTTTTTATGACTTGATCTGTTCATCTGGGTATTTTCTGGTTTTATAAATATTAATTTCACTTTAGTTTTCAGATTTTTGTTATACAATTACATATGTTAGTTTCTGAAAATGCATTTTATTTGCTGCAAATTCTTCCTGATTGTTTTTAAAGTTTTGTGATGTGCAGTTTAGCTAATGTTTTCTGTTTTATTCATCTTTTAAAAATTGCTGCAAGTATTGTTTGTAATTTTCCTAAAAATATAGATCTAAGTCACTCTTAATCAGTGAGCCCCAGGGGCTTTCTGTTGCCTCCAGGATCAAATCTAAGTTTCTCTGACATGTCTTCCCATTCTTGCACATCACTCCCCTCCCAGCTGGCTGTGTTCTTGTCCACAGCTTTTCCCCTCCCGGATTTGTGCCTTTCCCCATTCCCAGAAGGTGTTCCTACTTCACCCTTGTGTCTGCCTTGTAGGAGACTTTGCTTCCTTCAGAACTGCTCCAGATATATTTCTACTTGAATCCTTTCCTGGTCCCCTCTGTTGCTGATGCTCCCTCACTCTCCCATGTAACCTGTATTTATTTTGTATATACTTATTTATATAAATGGTGTCTCCCCTACAGAATGTAAGCTCCTTGAAGACAGGGATGGTTTCATTCTTATCGTTGTGTCCCTAGTGCCTAGCAGTTAGTAGGCAATCACTCAAGATTGTTGGTTGACGAATGTTTTTCCAATTTAGTTGCATGCTCAATTTATTTAATCTCGTTTTCTCTCTTTCTTACTGATGTAGGCTTATCTTTATCTATAGATGCATTTGTAGCTGTTCCCCTCTAAGGACCACCTTGGCTTCATTTCATAAGTTTTATTGTGCTTTTCATCATTTTCTTTGATATAATTATGGTTTCTATCTTTTGTTCTTGACCTACTCATTAGCAGTATATTGTTGAAGTCTGGATACTTTCTTTAGATTTTTCACATTAATTAACCCTAAATCACAGACTACATACTAAATAAAAGTCCACCTTTTAAATTTGTTCATGGGTTCTTTCTGTTATTGTGTAATGAATTTTTGTGAGTTTGAAAAAAGTATAGTCTTTTTGATTCCCATTCAGTAGTCATCAATGGTCTATCATGCCTTATTTTTTAATATTCTATTCAAATCCTTGGTTTTTTTTTTTTTTTTTTAGTTTCTATCTTTAAGTCCTCAATGATGATTGTTTTTAGCTAGCTTTTTTTTTTCTTAAGACTTTAAATGCTACGGTATTAAGGACATATGTAGTTAATATTCACGTTGTTTCATGATCTGTGGTATTGCTGTCCATAAGCTTTCCCTAATTATCTCTTAATTGTATGTTTTTATTGTTGCTTTATCTTTGATCATGATTGCTACTTCTGTTTTTTTTTTTATTCTGCTAAGACATTGTATATATCTATTCGTTTTAACTCCAAAGCAATGGTATTTAAGATGTTTCTTATAAACAACAAATCGTTGGATTTTCCTTTCTTTTTCAATTTTCCATCCCCATCAGTTTTATGAGTGACTTGTTTCACTCATGAATATTGATACAGAAATGTTAAATAAAATATAACCAAAGAGGCTACTATAATATATTCCGTTAATACCAAAAACAATAAAAATCAAATGATATGATCTACAGATACATCAAAAGCCTTTGACAGAAAACCAGCCCCCATTGCTACTTATAAAACACTAAAAGAAAAAGCAGGAATGAATAGATCTTTTCTTAATAGGATAGTGTCTATCTAAAACCAAGAGCTAGCATTATTTATAGTGGAAATATTTTCCCAGTAGGTTCAGGATCAAGACAAGGATATTCATTGTTATCACTATTATGTTATTCTCAAAGTGCTGGATGTGGTATCAGAATAAGCATAGCCAGAATGAGTAAAATTACCCTCATTCATGGAGGTGATGATGGTTTTCCTAAAAGATTTCCTAAAAGAATTCCAGATCCTCATTGACAAATTGAAATAATAACTTCAGTAAATTAGCAAGGTATAAAATAAACCTTTAAGAACCGGTATATTCTTAACAAATCTCAGAAGGATGCCGCAGTAAAAGAAATCTCCTTCGGGATAAGTACAAAATGCCAAAACTCTCTGGGAGACAGCCCACTGAGACAGAATCAGGTCTTGGAGACAGAGGCTATAAATGTGTTTTATAACGCCGTAGAATCGCAGATCACCACTTTCCATGCCACAACTCCATGCTGTGAGGTGGTCACTCCATTCTAGAGAACAATATGGAATTATACTAGAAAAGTCTGCTCTGTGCCTGCCCTCGGACACGCTGTTAGCAGAATTGAATGTGCGCTCTGGGAAAGTCAATGAGAGAAGAAACAAAAACTCGCGGGCAGAAGCGTTGAGATTGTCCTAACAAAGACCCAAAGCAAGGGGGTACCCGTCATTCGGGGCACTGACCGACCAGATTCTGGTGTGGGAATGGGATGGAATTCCATGAGAAGGAAAAAAACGGGAAGCCTGCGGGAAGCGTGGGGAGCTGTCTGCGCCGGGGCGGGAAGGGACCACAGGGCTTTGGGAGGTCAGCGGCAGCCGCCAGGTTCAGCTTGGCAGGACTCACAGTGAAGCAGTCCCTTTCCTTGGCTGAGGGATGGAGGGTGCAGTTTTGTTTGAGGCGAATGTGGTTAGCCATGACCCACGTGGGGGTTGTTTTTAGATGTACGGGATGATGGTCTCTTTGGGTGGGAGGGAGGAACCATTGGGAAAGGACAGTGAATTCATTTTAAAATTAAGTTAAATACTAGGGAGTTAGGAAGGTGAAAGTAGTCAGCAGCTAGCTTATTACTTGATATTTTGAGAGATTGAATTTTCCTATAAGATGTAATAGAAGTCAACAGGCATCAGTTTAGTTGCGTAGACAGTGCACTAAGAGTGTTGGTACCTGATCTCACACAGCTTTGGGGCACAGCCAGAGCACTGGGTCTGAAGTCAGGAAAACCGAGTTCAAATCCAGCCTCAGACCCTTTCTAGTTGTGAGACCCCAGCAAGAACATCACCCCTGTACGTTTTAGTCTCCTTGCCTATAAGAGTGATAATGGCACCTGCCTCACAGGTTTGTCTTGAAGATCTTAAGAGACCAGATTAGTCAAGTGCTTTGTACAATACCTAGCACAGAGTAGGTGCTCAATAAATGCGTGTTCTCTTCTCAAATCAGGCCTGAATGACAAGATTTTTAAAATATTTAATGTAATTTTAGGTCATTCGTTTCCTTTTAAAAATCCTACTTAAATTTTACTTAGTAAAAAAAAAAAAATCACTAAATCAAAAATTCAGTTATCTAGACAAAAAATTTAAGTAGCTTAAATGCAACTTAGACTGATATTTACATTTTACTCAATAAAAACCGTGTACATTAACTTTAACTAGAGTATTAAAAGGATGTCCTGTTTTGTTTTGTTTACACTCTTTTTTCTTTGTGTATTTTTATGGATTTTATTTTTGCTGAATATTCTGTTTGGGGAAAAGTTTCTCTTTCTATCAGTCTTAATATACATACATACATATATTTAAGTATTTCCATAGAGAATGATATGCGTTTAGATAAGTAAAACTATGATTGTTTGGAGAAAGGGGGCTTGGGAAAGGGTTCCCAGAAGATGTTCACTTAAGCTGAAGCTTGAGGGAAGCTCAGATTGTGAGTAGAGACTCCAGATGGGGTAGCAGCTGCTGGAGCAGCACCAAGCCTCAGAACAAGCCGACAGGCATTTGTCTGCCTGTTAAAGTTCCTGAAGGAATAGTAGTGAGCTTGGAAGTAGAGGGTGGAGCAGATTGCAGGACTTTCCATGTCGACTTCTTGCATTTCAGCCTAGATGCAATAAGGAGTCAGTGAAGATGCTGAAGCAGGCAGTGGTGAGCCCATGTGCCCTATGTGGACGTTGCATTGGGAAAGTTAACAGGGAGGATGCTGGGAGCAGGGACTTGTGCAATGGTCCAGGTAAAGGGATAGGAGGGTTTGACCTAGGGTTATCCTCACTGGTATAGAGAGAATGGATGAGGTATGAGATATTGTGGAGATAAAGCCAAGAAGGCAGGTGCACATGGAGAGTGAATGGAGATCTGAAGAGGGATCAGCTGGCTCACCAGGGGGTTGCGGAAGGGGGGATGCTGGGATCCTCCAATTAGAAGGAAGTGTTGAGGAGGACTGAGTTTAGAGAGAAATAAAATTCTTTCTTTGGACATGTTAAGTGAGAGATTCTGATGGGATGTCCACTTTATACCTGGCAGGCTGGTGGGGCTAGGAAACTAGACAGAACAAACATGAATTGATAACATAGGTAAGGAGACATATGATAAGAGGACATCTAGCACTGAGGTGAATTCAAGACATTTGGCCCATAAGAAGTATGCAGAGTCAAGCCATGGTCACCTCCACCCAACCCCAATCTCAGCGGACAAAACCCAGGATTCTGAACCCAAGAACCTTGGAACAGAAGTACTGCCCTGATCAACACCCAGTGCCCTGAAGCCAGCATCCAGAGGGGCAGTTCTCGGGAAGAGTGGACCCACTTATTCCCACCAATCCTCTATCTGATGGTAACCAAGCCGGCCAAACTGCAGCAACAGGGCTTCCTCTAAAACAGTCCAAATCCCACCCTCCGCAGCAGGTTCCCTAATCCTGTCTTCTCCCCTACTGCCTTTCCTCAGAGATTATATCTGATAGATGGATGGATGGATGGATGGACTGATCAGTCTTGGCAAGAACATAGTTATATACATGTACCCCCAATTAGAATATGACATTGAGGGCAGGGACAATTTTTTTTTTTTTGCCTTCTCTGTATTCTTAGCCTTTAGTACAGAGCTTGGCTATATACTAGTCACTTAACAAATGCTGATACCCAATTAAGGGACAAAAACAGGTTTGCAAGGCAAACCATCTCAGTCATCTCCCTTCAGACCTAAATGGGACTTCCAAGATACAGAGCCCTAGAGTCTTAGTTTGAAAAGCAGCAAATCCCAGGTCACTAGAGCCGCTTGCAGCCCAGCCTCAATAGTCATTTATCCAGGGAGCTAACAGGAGCCAGCTGCAGCCCCTGCACACCTCTCCTGCAACTACAGCTACTAAAGCTGGAAGTAGAGAATTGGCACTGTCCAGAACTAGAATGAGCTGTTTAAAGATGGGATGGGTTGCCCCTTGGTGCAGTTCTTCAAACACTAGCTAGATGACCATACATCAGGTAAATTATAATGGAAATCCTTTTGTGCATGGGTTAATTTAGATGGTTAACTTCAGGAAAGAAACTTTTTAATGAATTTATGGAGTCAAAATTGTTGTTTGTAGTTCCTTATTGACAAAGGGCCAGTGAGAAGCTTCATTATTCTCAGCTAGAAGGAGTTTGAAGTGAGGAGGTATGAAGGACAGCCACCACACATGCGAAGAGTTGGGAGACAGAGATACAAGGAGATATATGGGGAAAATATTTTGGAAGTAGGAATGCCAAGGTTTAACAACAGATTGGATATGTAAAGTGAGTACAAATGAGAAATCAAAGATTGAGGAAAAAAAGATTTTCCTTCTCCTTGTTTCTAGCTGCTGCTTCTATTGCCTGTGCCTCTCAGGTCCACATCATGACTCTTAACTGTGAGTATTATGCAAATCCTGGGACCTTCCTCTTTCTGTGTTTTTTTCATTTTGACATGGAAAGACCAATAGGAAATTGTATATGGCATTGAATCTCAGGAGTAGAGACCGGCTATCTCTATAGGTCCTGGCATTGAGAGGCATAAATAGAATCCACCAGATATGATCCCATCAGTGTAGTCACATCCATTTCAGATAAATATAAAATTGGGGCAGCATTCTTAAAAAAAAAAAAAAAAACATTTGGGGCTTTGAAATGCAGTTTGATATCACTGAGCCCAAGACTTTCCTCAGGTTACATGAGTTCAATGGTCATCCCTATGCCAGTGACTACATTTAGAATCTTGGTCTCTCCCCATGAAGTTCAAGTCCACCTCATCAATTTCCTAGGGGTCCTTCCAAAATGAACATCCCAAAGGCATCTCAAATTCAACTGAACTCATTTTTTCACCCAAATCCAACCTTCTTCAGACTTTTCTGTTTTTGTCAAAGACATCACCATTCTTCCACACTCCTAGGTATATAATCTTGGCATTATCCCAGACTCTTCACTGTCAATAGCAGTCAGATGCCAGATCTTGCCATTTTCACATCTGCAACATCTCTTCTATTTAACTCTTTCTCCCTCCTAATATATCTTCCATTTAAGTTCAGGTCGCCATCACCTTTTGCTTAGATTATGGTGATGAACTCCTGCTTGACTCCCTACCTAAAGTCTCCCCATACTCCATCCAGTTCCACAATTCTGATAAAGGGATTTTTCAATGTATATTTTATAGAATTCAAAGGTCAGGATGGGCTTCATTAACCATCTAAGCTGGCTGCTTGAGTGGATGGAGCGCTGGCCTTAGAGTCGGAAGTTCAAATCTTGTCTTGAGCACTTACCAGCTGGTGATCTCAGCAAATTATTTCCTCTCCATCTGCCTCAGTTTTCTCATCTGTAATGTGGGGATAATAACCACTTCAGAGTTGTTGTAAGGATCAAATGAAATGGCATTTGTAAAGTGCTTTGCAGACCTTGTAAATGCTAGCTGTTGTTAGGTTCTCTCCCCCCCACCCCTTGCCTTGACTGGAAGAGGATCCTTTGAACTTTGGAGAGCCAGAAGAACTGGATTTTTTTATTGATTTCCTAGCTGTGCCACTAAATAACTGGCTGCTGGTGGCAGTGACAGTGACAAGGAGAGGAGGATTAAAACATCTACAAAGAAAAGCCCATTATAGCTACAGAAGATGTCTTTCTTGAGGACTCCACAAGAAGTCTCTCAGGAGCTGTGATTCACCTCCTTTGTTACACATACTCATTAAGTTTCCCCTGGCCTCTGCTTTGACTTTTGGGAGAGTGGGCATCTCACAAGCTTTGGGGGAAGGTAAAGTTTTCTATGAATTGTTTTTATTATACCAGCTCAGTAAATCATTTTATTTTCTTTTTTTTTCATTTTCTTTCTTTTTTTTTTTGCTAAGGCAATTGGGGTTAAGTAACTTGCTAGTGTCACACAGCTAGGAAGTATTAAGTGTCTGAGACTGGATTTGAACTTGGGTCCTCCTGACTTCAGGGCCTGGGTTCTATCAGTAAATAATTTTCTAAAAGCCAGTTGAATTTTATTGATTGACATCAACAGATAATTATGGTGAGAAGGATCCCAGTTGGAGTCATGAGCTGTAGCTCCCAACTCCTCAGGGCTACGCTTACAGTCCTGGTTTGTAGAGGTAGCAATCACCCCTTGTGGAGGTGACCTTTCAGTGCAAGTGGGGGTTGGGAGAGTGGGAGAAAAGGTACCACACTCTTAACTCCATAACACCATGGGACTAGGTGTGTGCAGTTCATCCTGGACTCCAGTAGCCCAAGACAAAATCATCACTTCCTTCATATTGTAGGGAATATTGTAAGTCTTACTCTTCTGTTTTCAGCTTCTATCTCCAAGATTACCTTCTCTTGGGTCCTGCAGCCCCCTGAATGTACAATATCATATATCATAAGCTCATGAGCCTTGGCAGGGTCCAGATGGTTCCCTCTTTGGTCCCTGAGGCATGAGTTGAGAAGTGGTAATTTCATCAAACAAAATGCTAAGAAACTTAATGCTGTACTCAGGAGAGAGAAGTGCAGAGAACGCTGCCAAATACAAAAGTTTCACTGGGACCCTGCTTGCCAACTGATGGGCACTGAGTGGGTCTTCTTGATTCCATAGGCTGTCAAGGTAGAATCCCTGATAGGTTCAGACAGTGTTCCCTTGGGGGAAAACACAACTGGCACAAAACATGAGCAGCCACAATCCTGTAAAGATTCATTGGCTAATTTATGTCCCTAAATAAAACTTACCAGGTTAAGTGAGTTGTATTTGTTTTTCATGTCATGATCACAGGCTGTCAACATAGCAATTTAAAAATCATGGAATAAGCCTAAGTGATGATCACCTCTCTGACTCTAGTTACCTGCTTTCCTTTGATATGTTACAAGGCACTGACAATAGTTTTTCCATCTCATTTTCCTTTGGGATAACCCAACAAGAATGGTCAAATGACTCAACGATGGAGGCAATGTCCTACCTTTTTCTTCCTCTATGTGATATTTTGTTTGTGGTAATTATTTTTCATTTGTATATAGAAAGATTAAAATTTCACTTCCAATTATATCCCTCCTTTGTCTTGTGCAGAGAACATTCAAAGCCTTCTTACAAGGAATAAAAATGAACAAAATGACCAAAAAAATCAGTTTTGCTAAATTGACCAACATCTCACCTGACTCTGACAGTAGATGCAGTTTTCCATACTCAAAGTTTCCCTCGCTTCTTCATCAAGGAAGTAAGGTGTCCTTTTTGGGTCCAATCTTGCACCACTGATTTTCACCAAGAAGGAGGAACTGATTTTTATTGTGGCAAATTGACAGCTGAATCTTAGACCTCATGATACAGAAGGAAAAGGTCAGGCACAATCTGGCATGTACCTCAAGATTGGGAAGAGGGTTCAAAGGATTCAGAGAAAGAACAGGTAGGATCCTATGAACTAAAAAGCTTATGGGGTTGTAGAGGGCTGGAACTTTGAAAAGGTGTATTTGAATCTAAGAGGGCAGAGCACTTAAGGCTAATTACCTCCTCAGTGTGAGATAATGGATCTGTATGATATGCTGATGTGATGGCTCTCCTCATGCTGAATGTGCTGTGATGAGGTAATCAGAGGCAAGGATTGGAGGGCTGAGGGAGAGGGTCAGACTCTCCGGGCTGCAGTATGCTGAGGAGAGAAAACTCCAGGCTCCAGACTCCAGAGTCGAGGATTCATCTTCAATGAGCCGCGTGGCAGCTTGCCTGCTTCCTTACTTCTTCTCAAGACCAAGGACTTTGACTGATCATGACTCTGATCCTGAAGCCCTCCAGAGACCTACCTCAGACATTATACGGGGGAATCAGAGGTGATGAGAATCTCTTGAGTTCCCTATCAAAATTTAATTAAATTCTAATTAAATTCAAAAAGTATTTTAGTGCCTACTATGTCTCAGGAATTATATGCTTAAAACTAACATAGTTCCTGACCTCAAGGAGCTTACACTCTACCAGAGAGAAATAATATGCACACAGATGAATAAATGACAAGTATATACAAAATCAGGATGATGTAATAGTACTGATAACAGGGAGAAATCAGAAAAACCTCTTGTAGGAGATGACCCTTGAGGTTAACTGAAGGAAGTTTGGGATTCCAAAAGGGGAGGATGGAGAACTTCCCAAGCATGGGGATGGTCTGTGCCATGGAAGAATGAATGTCCCGTATAGGGAGTAGCAAGCAGCTTAGTCTTGTTGGAAGGTAGAAGGCCTGATGGGTTTGTAATGCTGGGTTGGGGCTGGAGTTCAAAGAGCTTGAAATACCAATCAGGGGTTTCTGTTTTATGCTGGAGGCGGACAGGAAGCCAATGAAACTTCAAACAAGAGAGTGATGTGGTCAGCCTGTGCTTCAGAACAAGCAAACTGGCGTCTCTGTTGCTCATTGGACCTTCCAGTATCCAACATTCCAATTCCAAATTCAACAAGGTATCTCAGTCTTTTCACCTGACCCTTTTCTGAATTTTCCCATTTCCATCGAGGATCCCACCGTCCATGTGAGCTCATCAGCTCGGGCTCCTCATCCCTCTCCTTCATCCCATGCATCTACTCAGCCATCGTTCTGTTGAATCTACATCCCAGCATCCCTTACACTCACCCCCTTCCTCTCACTCAGCTGAAGCCACTGCCTTCAAAAAGCCAACAAGCTCTTGATTTCCGACTCTCTGTGGATCCTTCTTGGTCCTTGTCCTCCTTGATCTATTTGCACTGGCCACTGGTGGCCACTGGTGGCCACTCCCTCTCCCTACATTTTTCTGATTTTGCTCTTCTGCTTTTCCTCCTGTCCGCTTGATCACTCCTCATTAACAACATACTCCAAAACTGCAGGTGTTCCCCCAGGCTCTGCCCTGAGCCCTCTTTTGTTCTTTCCCTGTGCTTTTTCTTGATGACCTCATCATCTCCCAGGGACTTCAATGATGATAGCTATGAGGATGGATCCCAGATCACTATTTTCATTCTCAGGATTCGGACCCTCCTCTCCTCTCTCACCCAGATTATTACAACAGCCTCCAGTTTGCCTCCTGTTGCTCACCATTGCATACCTCGATCAAAGAAATTTTCCTTAAGTGCCAATCTGACCACATTGCTCCCCTATGCAATAAACTTCAGTGGCTCCCTATGGATTGTAGGATAATAGGGATTCTCCTCTGCTTAGCTTTTAAAGCCCTTTTTAACCAGCTCCCTCTCTATTTTCCTGGTCTCATTCCTCCCCATTCCACACTCTGCTCTCCAATAAAACCCACTTTTTCTCCATTCCTCACTTGCCAGTCGTTCCTATCCCTCAAGCCTTTGCACTGGTCACGCTCCATGCCGGGAATGTACCTGTTGGAATCTTTACAAAGTGTTAAGCCATTGGAGTTGATTTGATCTTAGAAAGAGATATTTTGGGCCAGAACTTGAAACAAGGTACTAAGTGGAACTGATAGAAACAATGCTTGTGTTCACACCTTTAGAGACCTCATAAGTATCTAAGTACTCAATGGAGTTCACACCTTTGGGAGAATTCATGGCTGGCTTAGTCTGAATTCACACCTCCCTTGAAGTTCTTAGGACCAGAGAGCACTCTGGGAGATAACCCAGAATCCCTCTCCCTCCAGAAGGTGGAGTTAACCTTTGGGAGATCACATAAATAGAGGGAGCTCTTGGAGCTTGGGAACTGACTGGAGGTACTCACTTGAGGTACTTACTTGAGTTAGTTACTTAAGGAGTTACTAGAAACTCTGGGAGCTCGAGAGAGAGTTTTACTTGGAGTCGGAGAGAGCTCTTGGAACCCACAAGCCCTATCTTGGAGGCAAGAGATTTTTTATTTTTTTTCTTTTAAAATGAAAAATTTCAGATTTATTCAAGAGAATTTAGAACCTTTAAACCAGAATTTAGGACCTTTGAATCAGGCAACCTAGAACCATGTGAGATCATTGTTTCCTTGAACAATTGAGGCGAGGATCATCTATCAGTAAATTAACATTAAGGTTTTACCATCATCCAAGCACTGTAGTAAACACTAAAGATATATTCTTCCTGCCCTAGTGGGCAGAATCCAATGGGGGTTGGGGGGGGGGGGAGATACAACATACAAAATACTGTGTACAAACAAGATATAAACAGCATAAATATATGGGAAGGCTTTCTGTAGGAAGTAATGGGATGGTTCCAGATGAGAGCAGACTGAGGTAGTTTGGGCTCAGAAGATGCCTTGGGTACAGGTGGGCCTTCCACAGGGCTGTTTGCCAGAGCACCTGTCCCCCTTCTCCATTTCTCCTGCAGGTCAGCCCCGTAGGCTCCCAGTTTGGCATCCTTGCCTGCCTCTTTGTGGAGCTGTTCCAGAGCTGGCAGATCCTGGTTCGACCCTGACGAGCCTTCTTCAAGCTTCTGGCCGTGGTGCTGTTCCTCTTCACCTTTGGTTTCCTGCCCTGGATTGACAGCTTTGCCCACATCTCAGGCTTCATCAGTGGCTTCTTCCTTTCCTTTGCCTTCTTGCCTTACATCAGCTTTGGCAAGTTTGACTTGTATCGCAAAAGATGCCAGATCATTGTCTTCCAGATCATCTTCCTGGGGCTCCTCTCTGGCCTGGTCATCCTCTTCTATTTCTAACCAATCCGCTGTGAGTGGTGCGAGTTCCTCACATGTATCCCCTTCACAGACAAGTTTTGTGAGAAATACGAATTGGATGCTCAGCTTCACTGATCCAGGGCCAAAGGAGGTGGAACTTGGAAGGGAGGCAGTGGTGCCGGACCGGAGCTGGGAGCTGTGTCTCCTCCTCCCCCAGGCGGGGATGGACCCGGATCCCATCCCACTGGCCAATGTTGCCCACCTCCAGGCTTCTGCACTTGGCAGTCTAGCCTGGCCCTGCCTCATCTCACCATGACTCACATGTTTCCTGAATGAGAAGATGATCTATTCCTGGTAGCCTCCCGCATCCTTATTTCTTCAGAAGGCTGCTCCTGTTTACAGGTCCTTCTTCAGCATTACTTCATTTTTCTCAGCTTCTTGATAAAGGAGACCTCATCTCGGTTTCGGATGCCATACTCTCGAAGTTTCTTCGCATCTTCAGTTAGCTTCTCTCCAGCAAAAGTGAGATGATATGTTCTCCATATATATGGCCAGCTGATATGCTGAATGCCTCCTTCTCGTTCCTGTTTGAGCTGTACATATCTCTGGATAGCTTTCTTCAGATCCAAGGTGGTGGCATCTTGCACCACGACAACAGGCATCACTTCTCCATCCACTTTGCATACTCTGACAGTCATCGCTTGGCCATATTCCAGAGCTATCTGAGAATTTATCTCCTCCAAAGTGACCTGGATAGGCAGGTCACAGAGTAGCGGATCCTGAACGAGCATGGCTAGCCCCTCCTGAAACACATCCACCACTTCGGCGTGAGGCAGTGCCTCCTCTTCGTCGTCCTCATCTTCCCCGCCACCCCCGCCGCTCGCAGCCTCCGCTTCTTCCTTAGCGACCGACGGCTTCTCCTCATCCCAGTCCTCCATCTCCAAGTCTTCCACGGCAAACTTCCGACGACGAGCGCCACCCAAGAAGCAGCAGGGAAACTGTGGGGAAACCGTGCCTCGAAGTTAGGGCTTGTGGGTTCCAAGAGCTCTCTCCGCCCCCAAGTAAAACTCTCTCGGGCTCCCAGAGTTTCTAGTAACTCCTTAAGTAAGTACCTCCAGTCAGTTCTCAAGCTCCAAGAGCTCCCTCTATTTATGTGATCTCCCAAAGGTTAACTCCGCCTTCTGGAGGGAGAGGGATTCTGGGTTATCTCCCAGAGTGCTCTCTGGTGCTAAGGGAGGTGTGAATTCAGCTCTCATACTAGCCTGAACTCTCTCAAAGGTGTGAACTCCATTGAGTACTTAGCTACTTATGAGGTCTCTAGAGGTGTGAACACAAGCATTGTTCTATCAGTTCCACTTAGTACCTTGTTTCAAGTTCTGGCCCCAAATATCTCTTTCTAAGATCAAATCAACTCCAGTGGCTTAACACTTTGTAAAGATTCCAACCGGCCCCCACTCCTTGCCTCCTCCCCCAGATTCTCCCTCTAGTAAGAACCATTTCTGCCCGGAACCTTTCCTGGCCACCCTCCCATCTTCCTGCCTGTCCAGATGACTGGGGGCTTAATCACTTGGTCTGATCCTCCCTCTCTTAGTCTCTGCTCAAGGCTCACATGCCACTTCCTGCGGTGGGACTTCCCTGCCCCCCCTTCCCCCCCCCCCCCGCTGATCCCCGCCCCCTTCTCCCTGCATTGATTTTGTTTGCCCGGGGCACACGGATGCAGCACGGGGAGCCCCGGAAGCGGCGGCTGCTCGGCTTTCTCCTCGGTATAACGATGGGCACCTGATGGGGCTGGGTGGCTGGCTGCGGACCGGAGGCGGAGGAGACAGGGTGACCGGACAGGAGGCGCTTGGGCCGGCGGAAGCAGGGCCGCCGAGGCCCGCTGGGTCGGGATGGCGCTCCGGGAGCCCCGGGGAGGCCCAGCAGCCCCAAAGGCCTTGTTGGGACACAGGGCGGGGCCACGTCTGAAGGGCCGATGATGCTACAGGACAGACAAGCTGCCGAGGCCCGCCCGGAGGTGGGAACGGCCGAGGGAGCGGAAACCGGGGGAGGGCCTGGAATCGCCCTGGCATCCGGGGACGCGGGACAGAATGAGATAACCCTGCGCCGCGCCCATGAGGGGGCGGGGCAGACTGGGACCTCCCTGCGGCGTCTCAGGAGAGACCCAGGGGGCTGAGGAGCCGCCTGGGGCCGTCCGGGGGCATCAGCTCCCACCTCTGCCCGCCCCCGGGGCTTGTCTGTTCTCTCTGTCTCTCTCCGCGCCCGCGGCGCTGATCCTCAGGGAGTCTCCCCGCCCGGCCCAGGAGGCCTCCGTGAAGGCTGCTCCCGTCCCCCTCCTTGGCGGCTCCTCAGGATGCTTCCTCAGAGCCCCCAATCCCTTCCTCCTCCCCGGAGGCCAACGGGCCTAGGCTTGTCCCCCGGGCCTCGGGCCTTCGGGCCCGCCCCCATTTCAGCGCCGTTGCTGGCTCCTCACTGTGCTACCCCCCCCCCCCCCCCCCCCCCGGGGCTGTAACCGGGCGTGGGCGGGATGTCCCGCCTCGGGAGCGGCCACAAGGCCGGGGCCAATCACTGAACAGGCCTTGGGGAGCGGCCGCACCCGGGGTCATGATCACTGCGCTGTAAGGAGTAACCCGCAGGATGCTTTCGGAAGGAGCCGGGAGACTTCCCGGGGCTGGGGCCGGCGAAGCAGCGCGAGACCTTCTGAGCGCCGCAGCCCCGCACCGGGCGAGGCGGTCCGAGGGTCCCAGGGGACCGCGGTGACCCCCTTCACTGTCTGGCTCTGGTCCGTTTCCTGGGAGGGACGCGTTCGGTTCTGCACGTGTAGAGCCCTATGGGGGGAGGGGGGGGAGGGGGTATGTATTTCAAAATAAAATACTTTTTAGAAAAGACATTCACAAACCCTCCCCTTCCCTCCCCCAGCTCTGAGTCTGTGTGACAGCAGCAGGGACCGTGGTCACGGACGCCCCAGAATCGGCCCAGGAACAGCTAAGGCCCCTAAAGGGGGGGAGAGGGGGAAGAGGAGAATGACGTCACACTCAGTCAAACTAGTCCCGAGGCATCCTGGGAACTGTAGTGCGGCGCCGATTTGTTTTTATGGGGTTAGCAACCTGGCACCTTCTTGGGCTACTTTCAGCCAACGCCTTGTGGGAGCTGTGGTGAGAGACGTAGTCCCGAGTGCGCAAGCGTTAGTCCTGCTATGAGAGGATGAGGATGGTGAGCGTCTCCTGGGATCTGTAGTTCTCGCGCTTCCGGGGCCCAGCGCATTCTGGGAACTGTAGTGTGAAACGTACCATGGGCGCGCAAACGCAAATCCCCGCGGAGGCGAGGTGGGCCGAGGCGGGAGGGAGGAGGGGTGTCGCTTGGGCCCTCGTTGCCCGCAGCCCAGCCCCTTCCGAGAATTGTAGTGCGAAGCGTGGTCTCGAGTGCGCTCATCTCCTTGTGAGAGAGAGAGTGGGGATCATGAGGCTATTACTCAGACCCTGGTGGTGGTTCGTAGGCCGGCGCCTTCTGGGAGTTGTAGTTGTCAGGCTACTTTGGCTCAGCGCATTCTGGGTACTGTAGTACGAGGTGTATTACCGAGTACGCAGGCGCAGGTCCCCGCGTTTAGTGAGTGGGCGAGTGGGTCGGGGAGGAAGGAGTGTCGATCAGGCCCTCTTTGCCCGCAGCCCGGTGCCTTCTGGGACCTGTAGTCCACGCAGGCGCTGCCCCGATGGGGGAAGGGAGTCTCAGTTCCGGGCCCCGGCTCGTAGCTTCTGAGCCCATAACGACCTCCGGCCATTGCACAGATGGGAACACTGAAGCCGCGGGCGCCCTGGGTTTGCGGCGCCCTCTTGTGATCTCTCCTGGTGTGGCACAGACTCCCCTGGAGCGTCTGCGCTATATGAGCCGGTTTGGCCACATCCGGCATTTATTAAGCGCCTGCTGTGTGCAGCCGGCCCCGCGGCTCCCAGAGAGGAGGCGGGGGTGGGGCGGACCTCCGAGCGCGGCCGGCAGGCGGGCTTGGGGGGCACTCGGACCCCGGGCTCTGGCGGCTTCAGGAGGGAGCGCAGTGAGCCCCCCGGGCAGCCTCAGCCTCGGCCGGCCGCGAGCCCCTGCGGAAAGCCCCCTCCAGCCTGTGCCCCGGGAAGGTTCCGGGCCGGGCTTCTCCCTCCCCCGGGACCCGCGAGCCCCCGAGGCCCCTCTCCAGTGGCATCAGTGGGATCCTGGCGCCCAGAGGCGCTCTGGTGGGCGTCGGGCTCCCGAGGCGCGTCTCAGGAGAACCCAGAGCCTCGGACCCATCTCCGGGTCAAGGGGCAAAGCTTCTTACAATCGCGACGCCGATTGTAGCCGGCTGAGCTCCAGAAGGGTCTGGCCAAGACTAACGTAGGGCTCAGAGGCGGGCCGGCCCCCCCTCCGGGGATTCTGGGGCTCAGAGGCGGGCCGGCCCCCCCCCCCCCCCCCCAATTCTCTGAAACCGCTATCACTGAGCCACAGATTGCCAGCTGTTTGTGGCATTCCCAGGGCCCGATAGCCTTAAGGTGATGGCTAGAAGCCACACTCATCCCTCTGGGGGGCTTGTCTCCAATTGTCCTTGAACCCCCACAGACCACCTCAGCCCATAAACACTTAATGTTTTGAAAAGGCATTAAAAAGGCATATGGGCCTAGCGGCCACAGGTGGTGCGGTGGGAGAGCAGGACTTGGCCTCAGCCCCTGGGCGAGGCTCTTTGCCCTGGTTACCTCAGGTTCCTCATCTGTAAAAAGTGAGCTGGAGAAGGAAATGGCTTCACACTCCGGTGTCTCTGCCAAGAAAACCCCAAATCCGGCCAAGAAGAGTGGGGCACGCCCGAGTCACTAAATAAAAGTTTGGACACCATCTCCCCCTTCGCTGCAACTCTTCACAGAGACAAACGAAAAGACGGCTTTCACATTCCCTCTCCAGTCAATCCAGACCCAAACGTGGGCCAGTCGGGGCTGGGCTTGGGATCTATCGTTGGGTAATCAATGGCAATCAGAGTGATTTGGGTTTGATGCTTGGTCCTTAAGAGACAAATCTAGCCTGTAAACCCCAAGATACTTGGGAGGGTTCAACCATTAGAGAGCCTCCACAGGTGAGGGTACAATCCCCATGTGAACAAAGGGAAGGGGACAGAAGGGAGGAAGAAAGGAAAGCGGGGAGGGAGGGAGGAAGGGACAAAGGATGGATGGAGGCAGAGGAAAGGAAAGAAGAAAGGAGGGAAAGAGGAAAGAGGAAGGGAGGGTGAGAAATGGAGGGGCATTTGTTTTGAACTGGAGAAATGAGACTTGAATTGGAAAGTTGAAACCCACAGGGACGTGGGGTGGGGGTATCTCTCCCAAAAGAATGGAAGCTCCTTGGGGGGACTGGCATGTGTGATAGGGATGGGGGGGGCTGAGATTTGACAAGGATCTTTTGTTCTTTGCCCTCAGCTTTCACTGCTGAAGCCCCCTCAGTGTATGCACATTCTTGCACCACACTTGCCCTTGTGACTCAAGATAAAGGAAGATCGAGGCTACAAGTCCCCATCCCAAAATCCTGTTTCCTCTGACCTTGTTTTGTCCTTGGACCTCTTCCCACTCGAGCAAACAGTTTTGTTTCCGGCCCTTTTGCCTCTCCTAAAAAATAAAAGAACTTTCCACGTTTGGGGTCTGTAGTAACTTGCTGAGAACTGTCCCCTCTTGTACTCCTCTGCTGACCCTGATTTGCTCGACCCTGGGGTGTCCTTTCTCTTTAATTTCCTCTTCGTTGGTGGAAAGTTCTCCCTTTTCATTTTTAAGTCTACTAATTTGATTTTCCTCTCTCCTTTTTCTAATCAGATTTACCAAAGGTTTATCAATTTTATTGGTTTTTTCATAAAACCAACTCTTAGTTTTATTAGTTCAATAGTTTTTTTTTACTCTCAATATTATTAATTTTAGAATTTCAAGTTTAGTAATTGATTGGGGGGTTTTAATTTGGTCTTTTTCTAGCTTTTTAAGTTGCAAGCCCAATTCATTGATCTTCTCTTTCTCTATTTTATTCAAGTAAGCTTCTAGGGATATAAAATTTCCCCTTATTACCACTTTGGCTGCATCCCACAAATTTTGGTATGATGTCTCCGTTGTCATTATCTTGAGTGAAATTATTAATTGTATCTATAATTTGCTGTTTCATCCAACCATTCTTTAAGATGAGATTATTTAGTTTCCAATTACTTTTTGGTCTATTTACACCTAACTTTTTGTTGAATGTAGTTTTTATTGCATTGTGATCTGAAAAGAAAGCATTTACTATTTCTGCTTTCCTGCATTTAATTTTGAGGTCCTTATGTCCTAATACATGGTCAGTTTTTATGTAGGTTCCATGAACTGCTGAGAAGAAAGTATACTCCTTTCTGTCACCATTCAGTTTTCTCCAGAGATCTATCATACCTAAATTTTCTAATATTCTATTTACCTCTTTAATTTCTTTCTTATTTGTTTTGTGATTTGATTTATCTAAATCTGAGAGTGCGAGATTGAGGTCTCCCGCTATTATAGTTTTGCTGTCTATTTCTTCTCCCAACTCTCTTAACTTCTCCTTTAGGAAGCTAGATGCTATACCACTTGGTGCATACATGTTTAATACTGATATTGCTTCATTGTCTATAGTACCCTTTAGCAAGATATAGTTTCCTTCCTTATCTCTTTTAATTAGATCAGTTTTTGCTTTTGTTTGATCTGAGATAAGGATGGCTATGGGCTGTCCTTTCTCAAGACAAAGTAGTCAATCCCTTTTTGCCTCTCCTGAGACAAATCTCGGAGGGATTGAGAGGGGGAAGGGAGGGAGGTGATGTGGACTTTGAGCTTGGGAGAAGCCCACCTGGCTCTTCTCCAGCCTAATCCTGTTTATGTGGAGATTGTGAGGAAGGGAACTCCTTTAGACCTTAGGCATCTTCAAGTAATTTCTGGGTAGCCTCTCTTTGGACAGTCTGGGACTTGGGAGCCAGAAGCATTCTATGACTCCTCTTCCTTCGATCCCGCCCACAGAACTCCCAAAGTCTCCCCTGCTATTCCCTACCCCACCCCAAGAAGTCCCCAGATTGCATCTCCCCTAGAAGAGATGTGGCCACCATGAAGATCCCTGCGAAGCCCCTTTCAGGATGAAAGGAGGGAAGGAAGAAAGGAAAGAAGGAAGGGGGGGAGAAAGAGGGAAGGAAAGGGAGGAAGGAAGAAAGGAAAGAAGGGAAGGAAGAAAGGAAAGGAGGAAGGAGGGAAGGAAAGAGAGGAAGGAAGGAAGGAAAGGAGGGAAGGAAGAAAGGAAAGGAGGGAGTTTCCCAACTGACCATTTCCAACCGGGTCCCCAGTGGGGCAGCTCTGCTCACAGAGGTTTTTTGTCCTTTCTCAGGGGACCATGACATCAGGGAAATGATGCCATGACCTGCAGGTGACTGGATCTAAGGGAGGGAGGGGCTATGCAGGGTCACCCGCCTTTCCTCCAGAGTCTCCTCACAGACTTACTGAAAATTTTTGACTAGGTGAAAGAGGCCATTATATAACTGAGTGGGTGCTGCCTTGGTAGCTTCAAGAGGCCCTGGTCTCCCACTGCATCTGGGCCATCTCCACCAACCCAGGGGCTCTGGAGGGGAAAGTGAGGCCGGTGACCTTGCACAGCCTTCCTTTCCTCAAATCCAACCCATTTGCCCATCATGGCATCCCCTCCCTAATGCATGGTCCTCTTGAGGTGGTGGGAGGGCAGGCTGGTATCAAGGCACACAGCTGCCCATGGCAGAGCAGAGCCTCCTACCTTGGGGCCCCCCTCTGGTCCTTTTCGGGGTCTCCCTGAAGCTCCTCTTTGATGGCTGGGCAGCCTCCCCAGGATCCCGCCCTTGTGCCTTTCCTTCTTTCGAGGAAGGGATCATCCCTGGAGGCAGACGCAGCATCCAGAGCTCACCGTGGTGCTGATTTTTTTTCTCAAAGGTTATTCTCTGCAGCAGATAGTTCTCGGGGCCCCTAAGTGGTGCAGTCAATAGAACATTGGGTCTGGAGTAGAGAGAAATCATCTTCCTAAATCTCAGCCTCACCTTATACTTTCTAGCTGTGTGACCCCAAGCAAGGCGCTTCACCCTGGTAGCCCAAGTCCCTCATCTGTATAATGGGCTGGAGAAAGAAATGGCCAACGGCTCTGAGTCACAAGCTGGATGCCACTGAAAAGGCAAAAGTCCCTCATCTGTATAATGGGCTGGAGAAAGAAATGGCCAACGGCTCCTGAGTCACAAGCTGGATGCCACTGAAAAGGCAAACACTGAAAGTTCTCGGCAACATTTGTCTGGAGGGGGGCCACAGGGCGAACCCGCTTCCAACCACAGAGCTCTCTGGGGAAGAGCCTGCTCGCTCCATCAGGCCCCATGTGCTCACTGTCGGGAATCACAAACCCACACTCCCATCTGTCCAGTATATTCTTAATGCACAAGGCTCCTGAACCCCTCCCCTTTTTTGTTTACCTCGTTTCCTTTTCTGGAGCTCCATGTAGGAGCTCACCCCCCTCCCCATATCCCCACCATGCTCTATTATACTTTACAAGTCAATTTATTTCCTTCCTGAGGATCTCTACTTCAAGTTGCCCATCACCCACACTTGCTGCACTTGTGCATAAACCGAGATAAGGCCATGGATTTTATTCCTTTTTCTGTTTTTGGATTTGGCCTTCGTATCTTTTCTCGGGTTGGCTGGCTCTTCGCAGACCTTCCATGTAGGCAGAACACCCAGGCCAGCCATCTCCCATCATGACTCTGTGTGGCTGTCTTCCTTTGTGCTTCTTGTCTTCCTTTCTCTCATAGGAATGGAAACTCCTTGACCACAGGAATTGTCTGTCTTTTTGGAGTATATTTGCACTTGTATCCCCAGGACTTGGCACAATGCTTGGCACATAGTAAGTACATGACAAATACTTGTTGCCTGAACTTTGGAGTATCTCAACTTGTAATATTCGTACATTTTAGCTTTTTTCTAGGTATCTAGCTTAGTGGACAAAGTCAGATCCTGCCTCTCCCGTCTTTTTTGGTTTAAAGCTTTTTAAATTAGATTTACAAATCTCCAGACTGGCAAATCCATCCTTTGTAGCCATTGTTAGAAGCAATCTATCCGAGAGCAAAAGCTCCTTGTTGCTATGTTTAAAGCTGTCATGCAGAAATTTATATTCCATACTCATGTACCCTCTTTTTAACCAGCTGTTCATTTTCCAAAAATGCCTTTCTCTGGCAAATCTCTTGCCTTTGATGGAATCACCACCTGGGCTCCGAAAGTTGTCTGTCTCTTGCTTAAGACCTTATAATCCTCTCTGCTGCTGCTTGGATTCTTTCTAGTAGCTTGTGTCCCTGCGACTCACCAGAAGTGGGAAGAGTTTCCAGGCTTGCAAATCTTGGGAGGTTCTCTCCACTATGTCTCAGATACATGTCCCCGGGATTCAGGGGCTATTTCTATGGTTACTAGGTTACCAAATGATTGCCTCATTGTGAATGAATGAAAAAGCATTTATTAAGCACCGTGTGCCAAGCTAATGTGCACCAAGGCTGCAAAAACATCCTTAAGGAGCCTACATGCTGATGGGGTGAGGGTGGGAGAGCAGGATATTGGAGCAGGAGGGTGGATGGCAAGGTCTGGGCTTACCAGATGGCAGAAAATAATTATTAAGTGCCTATGTGGTGCCAGGCACTGTGCTAAGCACTGGAGAAAAGTAGGTCAAAGACAGCACCTGTTCTAATGGAGCTTCTTGAGGCAAGTGGAAGTTAAGTGACTTGCTAACATATGCACCAGAGATCAAATTTGAACTCAGCTCTTCCCGATTCTGGGTCCTGTACTCTGTCTGCTGTGCCTGTCTTTTGTTTCTTGCCGAAAATCTAGAATAATAATAACTAATATTTATGTAAGTTTTGCAAAGCACTGGACATGTGCCATTTCATTTAATCCTCACAGTACACTGAGAGGGAGGTATTGCGTCATTATTCCCATTTTGTAGATAAGGAAACTGAGGCTAAGAAAAGTTTAGTGACTTGCTTAATTTATACAACTGGTAAACGATGGAAGATGCAAGAATTAAGAGAGATGGGGAAAACTGACAGTTTCACTGAGTCTCGAAAGAAGCCTGGATAATGAAGAAGTAGAAAGGAGGAAGGAGAACCTTCCTGGCATGGAAATGGGGAAATGTGCTGGGCCAGGCAGAGGAGTTCATGTGTGGAGAAAAGGGAGAACACCAGTGTCCCCGGCTCGCAAGGGCCTAAGGTATAAGAAAACCGGGGGGTGGGGGGGAGGAAGAGGCCATGGGGGCACGTGCAAAGCGCAGGCTGGCCGGCCTATGGGCAGAGAGTCAGCCACCATCTTGGGCCTTCTTCGCCTCGGTCCCCTGGGCGCCATGCTATCTCCAGCCCCGGGAGAAAGGCTGGGTCCGGCCATGGGAATGTGTGTGTCTCCAGGCTCAGGGACAGCTTCCGTGGGGACTTCCAGATCAAATTTGGGGAAGAGCGAGTCGTCCTTGGGCTAAAATGTACAAGTCCACAGGCTTGGATGTCTCCCAACATGGCTGGCTCATAGGGAGACTGCCAGTGAGTTATCCACCTTGCAGCAGGAAGTGGTCCAAAGGCTATGGAAGGGGGGGATGTCGCACCAACCACATCCTGGGGTGAGGTTGGGGCAGGGCTTGCAGTCAGACGATCCTTTCCCCAAGGGACTGGCTGACACAGGATCTCCGCCATTCTGGCTCCCAGCTCAGTACAGCTCTGTTCCTTCTTCCTACTGTAAGGCTCCCCCAACCCAGGGGCAACCACTGCCCCAAGCCCCTGCTCCCAAGCCCCTCCTCCAACCCGAAGCTGACCTATCAGGCTGCCCTGCTCCCTCTTGCTGCCCCTCTCCCACTTGCACCAGAGCTTGTGGTGCACTTGTCCCAGTGTTTCCAAGCATTTCAGACCTCATCGGGCTGCTTGGGGGGGTCCTGTAATGCTGCATCTTACTTCCAAAGCATCCAGGACCTAGAATGAGCCCAGAACCCTTGTCTGTCCCCCCCCCCCATCTCCAGGTAGGGGACACCTTTCAGTTCCTATGACTGTGGGACCGAACCGGTCCCTGGCTTTGGAGCGCCATTGCCACACTCCA
Organism: Sarcophilus harrisii; assembly: GCF_902635505.1. Lineage (NCBI taxonomy): Eukaryota > Metazoa > Chordata > Mammalia > Dasyuromorphia > Dasyuridae > Sarcophilus > Sarcophilus harrisii. The sequence goes on from NC_045428.1 coordinate 610,290,395, forward strand.
CTGGAGCCCATGGAGGCTGCGAGGAAGGGGCAGATGTTACTTTGGGGGAGCCTGGGACCAGGCAGGGGGGACCATGGCTTTTCTTTGTTCTTTTCCGCCCTCACGATTGACGTGCTGGCTGCCAGGACCCCCAGTCATCCGGCCCCAGCTGCCCCTTCCGGGACTTGACTCTGAGCCCCTGCCCGCTTTGGCACGCACCCCACGGGAGCCCCCAGGGAGCCTCGCTCTCCTTGCAGAGCTGCCCGTTCTCCTTCATCCGCTTGTGCTTTGTCCTTCACTTGAATCCTGGGATCGCGTCCGGACGGCACAAGGCCAGCCTCCTGTCTGGCGCTCTTCCAAGTCTGGCGGTAAGACCAAAATCAAGACAGCTGGACACGCCCCGGGCGATCTTGGGGTTTATGTCTAGGAGACATACAGAGGTAAGGACCTGGGGTCCACTCCTGGGGCACCCTGGGGACTTTGGAGTCCACGTCCGGGCCACTGCAGGAGATCTCGGGGTTTATGTCTAGGACACTGTAGGGACCTGGAGTCCAGCCCGAAGCGCGTGGGTACTTGAGGCGCACGCCCGGAGTGCCGTGGGTAACTTTGGAGTCCACACCCTGGATGATCTCGGGGTTTAAGTAAGTCTAGGACTCTGTAGGGACCTGGGTCCACTCCTGGGGCGCCCTGGGGACTTCGGAGTCCACGTCTGGGACGCTGCGGGAGATCTCGGGGTTTAAGTTTAGGACACTGTAGGGACCTGGGGTCCACACCTAGAGTGCGTGGCTACCCGAGGTGCAGGCAAGGAGTCCGGATGGACTGGTTCTGATTTTGCCGGGGGTGAAAAGCTTTTCACTCTGCTGTTATTCAATCTTTGGCTGGAGAAAGTACAGGAGTGGTTTGCCACGTTCGGCACATTTTACAGATGAGGCAAACTGGGTCTCACACAGCTGGGTGCCCGAGGCTGTTTGAAGGCAGGTCTTCTGGACTCTGGGCCTGGCACTACCCCAGGATGCTTGTGCCCGAGTCCGGACCGGAGGGCAGGCAGACCTGCTGGAAGAGTAAATGACATCACTGCAAACAGCCTCTAGTCCCCAGATTCTGGCCGGAAACCACCCAAGGCTCACAGAATTGGCGGCATCCGACCGTCCTCAGGGTCCCGCGCAGAGCTCTCCTGGGGCTGAAAGTCAGACAAACTGCTTCCATCTGCCCCGCGGACCCGGGGTCCTTAACGTGACGGATCCCTGTCAGTATGGCTCCCCTCGGCAGCAGCGTTTGAACACCGAAGGGCTCACCAAAAAGTCCCCAACAAAAATACAAAGGGTTCAGTCCCCTGGCCTTCAGCCTTCAAAGATGGCCTGCCGCCCGACTTGCCCTAAGGGGCTGAGCAATTACCAGACAATACCCTCACCCTACAGGGAAATCGAGGGTCCAGAAAGCCCCACCTGAGAGTGGGCCCCAGAGTCAGCTCTGAAATCGCAGGATGCAAACCAGGATTGGCAGTGGGTAGGGAAAGGACTTTGCCCCTGTCACCAGTGCACCCTCACGCACCCAGGCCTCCAAGCCCCGCTGGGGGTGTGGGGCAGCGACCGCTGCAGTGGCCCCACAGGCCACAATGGTTTGGGCTTTTGACCTTTTTTCCTGCACCCTTGGAGGGATTAGGCTGAATGGTATGACTTGGACCGAACTCACCATCACAAGTGCCAGTAACACAAACATCACCAGGGCGTCCGAGCCAGACCTTCCCGGGCCCCCGTAGGCCATTCGTTGGCCATTTACACTCAGGCGTCCTGAGGCAGTCCTGCCGGGGGGCCCTGAGAACGGATCTGGGGGCACCACCCATGGAGCTCTTTTCCGGGGAACCGGTCAGTGCTTTCGGCACTCACTGACTTCCACAAAGTGTGCAGGCCACAAGAAACCTTTCACACCATAGATTGACTTTAATTTATTAAGTGTCCTATATGCACAGAAAACTGTGCTAGATTGAAGGAGAACATAGAAAACTCAGATAAAAACCTGGTCCCTGCCCACAAGGAATTAGAAGAAAAGGTATCTACAAAAACAGGCCGGTGACTTCTGGCTCTCCCGGCCACAGCTGCAGATCGCAGCCCGCCTCATTTTCTCCTCGAGCACTCAGGTCAGTCTACACCATCCCAGACCCCCACCCCTCTTCCCACCCTTCCAGACTCAAACCCCCTCACCACCTGCTCAGGGCCACCTCTGCCCTGTCTCCCCCTCTCACACGGACACATGGATTCTGTGCATGTGTCCCTAGCTAGGTCTACAAAGTGGTCCCTGCCCAAGGGACCCCCTTAGGAAAGAAACTAGCTTGAATACAGGATGTGTGCCTTAGAAAGGCACAGACTATTTTGGGGCTCCCTCCAGGTGCATGTTGGGGGGAAGAACCCTAACAAACAGGAGGAAGACTCGGGTGGGGCTGGGGAGGAGACTGTGAATCAGGCTTTCCAGGACGAGCAGACATTCAAAAGGTAGAAGAAGCAAACCCTAAGTATACAGAAGAGCATGAGCAGAATGTGAAGATGTGGCCCATCCTGAGGGAGAAGGCTCGGGGCAGCAGGCCTGTCTGTGTGGGCTGGGGGGCTCCTAGGAGGAGCAGGACCATCTCGTGGGGAGGAGGATGCTCTCGTGACCGCACTGCCAGAGTGCCCCAAGTCAGGACTTCAAATCCAGCCTCAGACCTCTAGCTGCCTGAGCTTTCTCTTCTGTAAAATGAGCTGGAGATGACCAACCCCTCTCATGTTTTTGCTAAGAAAATCCCAGATGGGGCCACGGAGAGCCAGACATGAGTGGGTGACTGAACAAGGGGCTGCTGAGCCCCTGGCGACCATCCCCGTGAGGAGGAGGAGAGGATCCTGCTATTCTGGAGCCAGACACAAACCCTGAGGCTGCCTGGCCGAGGGAGGCCCGGGGACAGAAAGGACTCCTGCCCCACAGGGGGCTGCGAGCACAGGCAGGGGCGACCGATGTCAGTGACCTAGATCTTGGCAGACAGACCTTGGGGTAAGTGCTCCGTGACGGCCGTGGGTGACTCCTGGCCAGCTTGGACAGGGCTCCTAGGAGGTGAGTGGGGGCCGAGGTTCGTGCAGCTTCCGGCAGCGACAATGTGGACCGAGGTGGGGGACAATCCTCCACTGGGTGGATCACAACCAGCACTTACAGGGAGGGCTCCAAGGCCTTTGGGGTTCTGGCCTCAGGCTCCCAGGCCCCTAGGGCAGGACTGAGACCTCGGAGCTCAGCGCAGCCTGGCTCCATCTTCCCTAAGGGTCACCTGAGAGACTTACTGCTTTCACCTACAGTAAGACAAGGGCTGGGGTTTGAACTCAAGTCCTGGCTCTGGAACACATCGGGATGCCCTGAGAGCAATGGCGCTCTGTGCACGGTGCAGAAGCCCTGGTTCTAGTCGGGAAGAGCTGGTCCAAGCAGTGTTGACTAAGGGCCCAAACTGAATCTTGGGGTCTGGGAGGGACCACCGGAGGCCGGCCAGAGAACCAGGGCGGAGCGCTCTCCCAGAGCCAAGGAGCGGAGTCACCGACAGGCCTGGGGATGACGAGGTCTGAGGAGAAGGGCAAATGGACAAGCAGGCGGTCAGACCCATGGGAATGGCGGGGAGCTCATTCCCAGACGAAGCTCGTGCAGAGGCACGAGGCTCACCTGCAGTGAGTGAGGGCCGGGCTGGGGGAAGAAGAGCACCGAAGCTTGTTAATGTGAAGGGCCGCGGCAGCGTGACTCGGGGGTAAAGGAGCATAGGGGAGAAGTCCCACCAAGGAAGGGCATCGGCCACGACCATCTCCCCACGGACATTCACAGGCTGTTTTCCTAAGGCTTTTTTGCGCTCTGCGCTGTCCACGCCTGGGAGGCAGATGGGAGGCGCCCGTGCTCGCGGCCCTACCGCTTCTCGTTGACGTGAGTCCTGTAGTGGGAGGTGAGAGAGGAGCTGTGCTTGAAGGCCTTCCCGCACACGTTGCAGGCATAGGGCTTCTCGCCGGTGTGTGTCCGCTGGTGCACCGTGAGGTGGGTGATCTGGGTGAAGGCCTTGCCGCACACGTTGCACTTGTGCGGCTTCTCGCCAGTGTGGATGCGCCTGTGGGAGGTGAAGGACGAGCGGTACTTGAAGGCCTTGCCGCAGTCGCCGCACTTGTGCGGCTTCTCGCCGGTGTGGATGCGCTGGTGTACTGTGAGGTGCGTGAACTGGATGAAGGCCTTGCCGCAGTCGTTGCACTTGTGGGGCTTCTCGCCAGTGTGGATGCGCAGGTGCTCGGTGAGGTGGGTGCTCCTGCTGAAGGCCTTGCCGCACTCGTTGCACTCATAGGGCCGCCAGCCCGTGTGCGTCTTCTGGTGGTGGGTGAGCGAGGAGTTGCAGTTGAAGGCCTTGCCGCACTCGCCGCACTTGTAGGGCTTCTCGCCGGTGTGGATGCGCTGGTGGTACATGAGCAGCGCCTTGCCGTTGAAGGCCTTCCCACACTCGGTGCAGATGAGCTTCCCGCCCGTGTGGATCTTCTGGTGCTGGGTGAGGGAGGACTTGTAGCTGAAGGCCTTGCCGCACTCGCCGCACTTGTGGGGCTTCTCGCCCGTGTGGATGCGCTGGTGGTAGGTGAGGAATGAGCGCCGGTTGAAGGCCTTGCCGCACTCGTTGCACTCATAGGGGTTCCCCCGGATGTGGATCTTCTGGTGGTGGGCCAGGGAGGAGTAGTGGTTGAAGGCCTTGTCACACTCACTGCACTTGAAGGGCTTCTCTCCCGTGTGGATCCTCTGGTGCGAGGTCAGGGCCGACACGTGGTTAAAGGCTTTCCCGCACTCGTTACATATGTGGGGGTTCTCGCCAATATGGGTGCCTTGGTGGATGGCGAGCTGGGCCCGCTGGATGAAGGCCTTGCCGCAGTCGTTGCACTTGTAGGGCCGCTCTCCGGTGTGGATTCTCTGATGGACCGTGAGGTGCGTCCTAGAGATGAAGGCCTTGCCGCACTCGCCACACTTGTGGGGCTTCTCCCCCGTGTGGATGCGCTGGTGCACGGCGAGCTGGGCCCGCTGGATGAAGGCCTTGCCGCACTCGCCGCACTTGTGGGGCTTCTCCCCGGTGTGGATGCGCTGGTGCACGGTGAGCTGCGCGCTCTGGATGAAGGCCTTGCCGCACTCGGCGCACTTGTGGGGCTTCTCGCCCGTGTGGATGCGCTGGTGCACGGTGAGGTTCGTCCTGCGGCTGAAGGCCTTGCCGCACTCGCGGCACTCGTAGGGCTTCTCGCCGCCGTGGATCCTGTACTGGAGGAGGTCCACGCTGTGGCCACAGGCCTTGCCACATTCGTCGTATCTGGGCAGCTTCTTCCCTGCCGACATCTTGCCACCTTTGACCAGGTCCGAGTAGTGCTTGAAGCTCTTCCCCCGCAGCAGCTTTCCTCGGGGCGCTTTCTGCTGAGCAAACCCATTGGCCTCCAGGTTCCTGCCCAGCTTCCTGTGCTCGAGGCCTCTCCCTTTGCTGGGGGCCCTCGCAGAGGCCCCTCGGAGGGGCTGGGACCCCGGATGCTCTGACTTGAGATAGTCCCCGGCTGCATCCGGCCTGTGCCCCTGAGACTCGTCCTTGGCGGCTCTCCCCAGAGGGGACTCCTTCAGAGACACAGAGGCCCTGGAAGCTGGCCCCTTGGCTTCGGGCCTGGTCGCCCTGCCTGAAAGAAGGGAGAGAGTGCACTTACTCCTGCGCCCCAAGAACCGCCACATGGGAGGCAGAAGAGAAAGCAAAAACGGCCAGCCAACCAGCGCTGGAAGGCCCCGGGCCACCCGGCGCGCCTGACAAGAGCCAGAGCTCTGCGGGGGCAGCCCCAGGCCGCGCTGCTGCCCCAAAGCTGGACTTTCTGCCCCAGTCTGGAGCTCCTTCAGTACACGGAAAAGCCTCCCGGACAGGCTGAGGGAGTGCCGTGCTAGTGCCCCAAAAGAGCTCGCAAACAGGAATGAGAAATCCTGGAGAATCCGACCGTTCTGAGTAACGGTGATGAGCACGTGTCACGGTTTCTTTTGGAAACACAAGGTCCAACAGGAGGAAGGGGATTCTATACATCGCAGATAACTAAATTCTCTGCCAACGTTTTTAAAAAACTAAGCTCAATGGTCCAGAGTGAACCTCCTGGATCCTCCCGGAAAGGGCTCTAGGCCCTTGGCAGAGGGGACAACCTTTCCCCTGTGCTTGTGAGGAGATGCAGGATGAGGGAAAGGACCATGACGAATATGGAAGGGGGACGATGTGGAACTCTAAACAATTTCATTAAAAAAGGTTTCTCCAACCTACCCCGGCCTTCCTTGCCCAGAAGTGACCCCTCTAAAAGGGTAACTTCTTCCTGCCTTGGCTTTCCCGTCTGTCTCCACACTTACTTGGAAAGACTGTGGCTCCTTTCTTCAGCACCCACGGCACCCTCCCTTGCTCAATCCGGGAGATCACGTCTGGTTTGGCAATTGGACGCCCTGCTTGTGAGAGTAAAAACAAAGCCAATCAAGACTGGAAGAGCCTCGGGACTCGCACCCCGGCCACTGGCAATTTCCTTCGTGTGGTGCTGGGTGCTGGGAGGCAGGTGCTGTTTTACAGATGGACACAGTGAACCCCAGTGAGACTGACTCTATCAGTCACCCAGAAAGTATCTGAGGCAGGATTTGAATTTGGGTCTTCCCAACCCCAGGCCGAGCCCTCATTTCATAAGCCACCTCGTGGACCAGAGTATGTCAGGCCAAAAACACTATGCAGTCTTGGGGTGATTGAGAGAGGTAGGGTCCCAGTGGGGGGAGATCTGCATCTCAGCACGTCCTGGCCAGAACCCTCATGGCAACTGCAATCGATTTGGAGCAATATTCTTTAGGAAA